>NC_044320.2:65199647-65501497 GCF_007474595.2 Lynx canadensis | reverse complement strand
GATCATTTCTCTTTTATGGTTTAGGTGGAGTTTCTAGAAAAAAGATGACCATATGACTCTCTCCTATTATCCTAACATATGATAACCATAAAGTAGGGGGTGTGCTCTCTTTCTAATATGTGGGACTCTTTTTGGCGATAAATTTATACCACCCATACACACAGGAAAGGAGATGCCTACTAATCAAGTGCCATCTGGGCTAAGCAAGTTTAATTTGTAGACTACTATTGTTGCTGATGAGGAAGACTAGTAGTTGTGATCTGAAAGGCAGTCACAAAACAATGCACCACATGCCTCAGTGTGGCAGTATTTAGGTACTACACTCACCTCACTTCATCAATTTATTTAAAAATACTTTGCCAAAATAGATTTTAATTTGAAAATAAACAGAGAAGTTTTGAATATTATTTTGCTGGGAAAATATGTTTGGTATTAGGTTAGGGAATTTCTCAAGAGTGACAAAGAATGATTTCATATTCACCACTCGCCAAAACTATTTTGGTTTTCCCATAAATATATGCATGTCATATACCAAATTCATCAAATAAATTTGAAGAAAAATTTCACAACTACTAAAGTCTTTGTATAGTGTGACAAAGTTGGGCTAAAGGGTTTCCCTCCTTTTCAGTTTTTGGGTTTGACTGAATATTGCCTTCTTAGACTTACCCCAGGACAACTTGGAATGTCAGAGGTGTTTTTTTTTTTTTTAATTTTAGAATTGGTGTTACTGGCTTTAAAAAAGATATCCTTTACCTTTTTACATTTGTTTTTGTTCTAGAATCACTACAGAGGACCTAAGAATAATAACCATATTCAACAAGGGCACACTGGGATAACAAGTCATGTTACAGCTGAGGCCAAAGGAAGGGCACAGTTACTAGTCAAGCTGCAGAATAGCCTCATCTGGACTGAAGTAAAACTATTTAGGATGGAAAGAGTTGTAATACCAACACAGGTGCATTTTAACACAAAGAAAGTATTTAAAATTTAATACGATGAAAATTAATTAGAGGAGTTTTCAAGGAGATTTTAAAAAGGGAGCTTGATCTATATAGATATTTGATGTCACACTGTGAGAAGCTCATTAAATACAAAATGGTAACTAAATAATAGTTTGAAAGCAAAAGGAGCAAAAAGGTTCTGTGAATGAAGGATGGAGAATTGGAAAATCATATGCTAATCCTTTAAATTCTAGTTACTTTTATGCTTAATTTATACTCAGAACTGCCCAGGGATTAATATAGCAGGCAAGTAATGATTGAAAAATCTATATTTTCTAAGTGAAATATAAATATTTGAAGTGCTCTGCATCACCAGGAAGACTATAATATCAGGTGCATGTCCGCTCTACTTTTTCCATTTAATACCATGCTTCATTTCTAGAGCTTTTATATGAGATTGCCTAATAACAACGGTTAGTTATACTTATTTACTCAGGAACAACAGAGTAGAAGGCCACGACCAACTTTGTGGCATTATGAAAATCTATATCACAACTTTTTACCTACTAAAAGAAAGTATAGTTGTTCTCAGTTTGTAGGTCTCCAGTATACACAAAGTTCAGCTATCACAGCTTAAATAATGTCAGTCCTCCAACAAGTGCAGTTCAAGTTTTAGTCACCACGGTTAGATCTTTCATCTACAAACACTATATAAATAACAGATGTGCATCAAGATCTGTGACCAATTATGCCACTTCTTTTAAAGTTGGTCAGTGGGTGGATTGGTCACTGTGTGTCTGCTCTTCAATTTATACACCAACAGCAAAGTGTGAGGCCGTTTCCCCCTTGTTTCCCACCTATGTGGCATTTTACAAAAATGGTTGATGGTAAGAGGGAATGGGTTAACAGATGAAAGTGCAACAAAAGAATAAAAAGTGATAATGTAGAGGTGAAATTTGAACCAATTTTAATGGAGCTATAGAAGAAATGGCTGACCACAGGAAACGTTGACATGGTCACCATTCAACTCTGGATATGCAACCAGAGGAACTTAATGAAGATAAACTTGCGGACAAAAATGAGAAAAGTGCTTGTGATGAAAAGGGGGAAGATGATCCCAAAGTAAAGATGCTGTCAATATTTCACATTAAAGGAATTCTTAGATATTTTATGATTTGAAAGTGCAAAGGAAAAAAAAAATTGGAAGCTGATCCAAACTAAGAAAGGAATATGCCAATTGCCACAGCATAAAAATGATGCTAACTTCATGTAAGTTATATAATGTGAAGGCAAGCACTATCCAAATTACCCATAACATTTTTGACAAAGAAACAATATTTTTAATCTTTTAAAAAAAATTTTTTTTTAACATTTATTTTTGAGACAGAGAGAGACAAAGCATGAACGGGGGAGGGGCAGAGAGAGAGGGAGACACAGAATCTCAAACAGGCTCCAGGCTCTGAGCTGTCAGCACAGAGCCTGACGCGGGGCTCGAATTCACGGACCGCGAGATCATGACCTGAGCCAAAGTCGGCTGCTTAACCGACTGAGCCACCCAGGCGCCCTATTTTTAATGTTTTAAGTCATGGTGTAATAAATACTAGTTTTACTATTTTTTGATCATTTCCCTATGTATTTATAACAGAGTTTTTAAACTTTTGAAAAAATAAATAGAGGTCACGGGAGAAACATAATTTCCCCCCATTGATTTTTAGGATAGATTTTTATTGCTTCAGCTTTCATGGTCACTTTTACAGTCCTGCACTACTTGGAAGAAAAGCAAGGACTGTCTGTAGAAACAATGTCCAGAACATTCTCAAATACTGGACAGTGGAGTAAAATGGATGCAATGGATTTAAGCTTAAACTGAACATTAACATATCCCCTGCTATGTAGAAGACCTTATAAATTGAATAAAAGGGTGAGACAGCTGGGTTGGAGGATGCAAAGGATTAAAGAGCAGATTGGGGAGGATGGGAGAATATGGTGAGTTAAAGGTACTAAAAGGCTGGTAAGCAAAATGTTGTTATTACTTGCAGTGGTAGTGAGCAAAGTCAGACAACTTGAAAATACAGATCATTTTTATAAGATAAACTTTGTTTTTTATCATGCAATTATGAACAAAGCCTTACTCAACTGAACCCATATTTGATCCAGGCTTAATAACCCTCTTAATTACTTATTTGTTCCCTGGCTTCGGGCACTTTTTTATACATACAGTTTAAGTTCTCTTCTCTAAAAGTTTTATTTTTAGTAATACATTTTTTTGAACCAAAACTTTGAGTTTTATACCTACATTTAAGGGTTTATATTTTTACCTTTAGTCACCAGCAAGACATAATGACACTGAAAGGGGTGGTTAGCCAAAGGAGTATTCCTAAGAAAGCTTTTTGATCCTTGGACAAAGAATCTTCCCATTCCAGAAAGCCTTCCCAGTTTAAGGACTTCTCCCACAACCACCAAATCTTCCTTAGAGCTCTGTCCTATACACACAACACACCATAGTCTCCAAATATTTCTACTTACCCTGCCCAGAACCATCTCCTGGTTCTTAGAAAATAACTCCCCCTTCTCTGAAAGTCACCATTCCTATTTTTGGCTATTTGAATTATCTACGTAGAACATCTGAATCACATGCCAGATTTTGGCACCAGGATTAGCCATCACTAGTGCAGCATATAGATGGGTGGGAATGTGTAATGGAGGTGTATTTGTACTGTATTGGGCTGGACCTGGAGGGCTGAACTTTTAAATTAGGTAGCAGCAGAGGAATATGGTGGCTGACTTAGGAAACTAAGAAAAAAATTTTTTTTTTTAAAAATTTTTTGTGTGTGCTTTTCACTTTCTGTGACAGGATCAAATTAGATCCACCTGTATATTATACTTCTTCAAAGTCTGGAAGAACTTTCCATTTTAGACTGTTTTTGTCTCAATTTGCCCTTGGATCATCTCACCAATTCTTGTTTTATCTTTGGTCTGCTGCTGAGTTAAATAGAATTCAACCACCTAGAGTACAAGTATTCTAAAATACCTGTAGGAATATATGACTCAAGCATAAACAAGTTTAGTATGAGAATGAAATGCATTCAGTTTTGACTGGGTTAAATTTGTTTTAAAAATATTTTTGTTTTGCTTAATATAGAAAACTTGGAAAATTCAGAAAAACATGAAGAAAATAAAATCACCCATAATTCTTTTAGCATTTAGCATATTTCTCATGCATATATATTTCAGAGACAAATTTTACCACATTGAAATTAAATATCCATGTCTTTTATTTTTTGATATAGCAAGTCATGGACAGTTTCTTATATCATTAAATACTCTTCCAAAATATTTTTAAGTCAGGGCTAGCAATCATTTCCTTTATGCCTCCCTCCTTTGCTTTTATGCTTGGAAAAGTTTTCCTCAGTTGGAAATCAAATATTTCCCTGAGTTACTTTCTAAAAATTCCATGAATAAAAACCCTGGCAAAATTTACTTAAGCAATATAGAATTGGAGGCAGAAATAAAGTGCTATGCATAATTCTGAGCCACCTAGGACCAGCCATGGCTTGAGATATCCGATCTGGGAGACAGATAACTTCAAACTCTCAAAAGTGAACAAAACCCAAACTGCCTCATTCAGTTGGAGATGTTTTGAGAAATGAAGCAAATGAATGATTTTTTTCCTTTGAAGTGTACGTATATAAATATGTAAATATATACATATAAATATATGTAAATATAAAATATATAAATATCTATATATATAAATATGTGTACCTGTATATTTGTTTCCTTCTCCTTATAGATCTAATTTTCTTTCTTTGATGAATTTAGTATATGTATAGTTCCTCTTGGCCCATGACAAATTTAAGAATACTTTATTATGAACAGGTAGGATTTCTTTTTTTATTTAAATTTCAGTTTATAGTGTATTGTTATTTTCAGGTGTACAATTTAGTGATTCATCACTTACATAAAACACCCAGTTCTCATCACTACAAGTGCCCTTCTTAAACTATCACCCATTTAACTCATCCGCTGCCCACCACCCCTCCAGTAACCCTCAGTTTGTTCTCTACAGTTAAGAATCTGTTTCCTGTGGTGCCTGAATGGCCCAGTTAGTTAAATGTCTGACTTTGGCTCAGGTCATGAGCTCACAGTTGATGGGTTTGAGCCCCGTGTTGGGCTCTGTGTTTGTCAGCACAGTGCCCATTTCGCATCCTCTGTCTCCCTCTCTCTCCCTCTCTCTCTGCCCCTCCTCTGCTCACTATCTCTCAAACAAAATAAAACAAAATAAAATAAAAGTCTATATTCTGGTTTGCTTCTCTTTCCTCCCCTTCCCCTCCCCCCGCCCAACACAGGTATTGTTTCTTAAAGCTCTTTTTTGGTCTCATGGTAAAGGAGCATCTGTAGAACACAATTCAATAGTAGGTCCAGTAAGTCTGCTTCCTCTTTTCCTTCTCCCCACAAAAACCCCCACAATACCATGAATAGAACATCAGTGATGGTATAGAACATCTGCTAACCTGGTATAGGCAAGCATTTAACAAAACAAAGATTTTGCAATCCAAGCATACCTGTTTCCCTACGAGACATAAATATTTGTGATATGAATACTAGAAAAAAGGGAGAGGTGGCAAGTATTAAAATCAAAAGTGATGGCTCTATATTTTTCAACATAATTTTCAATTTAAAAGATAAAAACCCACAATCATGTATTTTGCACTTTAAAAATGTCTGCCAACCAGCAGTTATTCGAGATAATGAACTATCAGTTATATGTTGATAATGAATTCAATTTGAACAATTTTCAGAATAACAAAATAATTGAGCCTATCTCCTTATTTAAGCCAGGTAGTTTGCTTTTGTATTACTGTTTTCTGAGCTTTGTGTGTCCGAGATATTCATGGATCCATCTGCTAAATTAGAGTGGGGAGCAGAAGTGGAAGGGGCTCTCAGGGCACGGCACAGGATAATCGATCTGGCCGACAAAAAGGACATATGGAACCAGAGCCACATCTTTATACTTCTGGTGTCCATGGCATAGAGGGTCAGGTCAGTTGAGGATTATACAGCAGGGAAGAAAGAGCAATAATAAAACTGCCTCTGATTCTCTAGGCAAGACATAGTACCTGGTTCCAGAGAATGGAATCCAGGAATTTGAGACCTGGGTATTATTTTCATAATAAATTTTTCATTTTGAGATATAATTGTAAGAATACAAAGAAATCCCACGTACCCTCTCCTACTTCCTCCAAATAGTAACATCTTCAGGAGCTATAGCATAATACCAGAATCAGAATACTAACATTAATCAAGACACAGAATTTTCCATCACCACAAGCATCCCTCAGGATGCCCTTTTATGGCCACATCCACTTTCTTCCCATCTCCACCTCTTCTTAACCCCAGCAACTACCAATATGTTCTCCAGTGCAATTTTATCACTTCATGAACATTATATGAATGAAACCACACAGTATCTATCTATTTGGGATTAGTTATTCATTCAGCATAACTCTCTGGAGATTCATTTAGGTTGCTTTGTGTTTCCATAATTTGTTCCTTTTTATTGCTCAGTAGTTTTCCATGGTATGAATGTACTAGTTTGTTTACCCATTTGGGCATGGAAGGCTATTTGGATTGTTTCCAGGTTTTGCCTATTATAAATAAAGCTGCTATAAACATTTATGTGCAGGGTTTTGAGCAAACATAAGTTTTAATTTCTCTAGGATAGATGCCAAGAGCGCAGTACTGGGTCATATGGTAGTTGCATGTCTATTTTAAAAAGAAATTGTGTGGAAGTGCTGAATCACTCTACTATACACCTAAAAATAAATATTATACTGTATATTAACTGGCATTTAAATAAAAACTTAAAACAATAAACCGTTAACTGTTTTTGAGAGTTAGCTCTATCATTTTACATTCCCACCAGCAATGTAGGACTGATCCAGTTATTCTATATCCTTCCCAACATTTGGTGGTGGGGTCTCTCTTTCTCTTATTTCAGTCATGCTGATAGGTGTGTAACGATAGCTCTTTGTAGTTTTAATTTGAATTGTCTAATGGCAACTTTTTATGTATTTTGCCATCTGTATACTCTTTGGTAAAACGTCTCTTTAGGCCTTTTGCCCATTTTCTCACTGAATTGCTTGCTTTCTTTGCATCAAGTTTTGAATTTTTATACTTCAAATCCGAGTCCTTTATCAGATATGTGGTTTGCATATATTTTCTCCCAGCTTGTAGTTTGTCTTTTTTGTCCTCTTAAGAGGGTCTTTCACACAGTACAAATCTATAATTTTGATTAAGTTTGATGTCCAATTTATCAACTTTTCCTTTATGGAACATGCTTTTGATGTCAAATCTAAGGACTCTTTACCCTAGCTTTACACCCTGGAGATTTTTTCCTTTTTCCTAAAAGTTTTATAGCTTTACATTTCAGTCAGTGATTAGTTTTGAGTTAAGTTTTGCATAAAGTATGAGACTTAGGTTGTGGTTTATTTGCCTATGGAAGCCCACTTTCTCCAGCACCATTTATTGAAAAGGCTCTCTCTCCTCCATTGCATTGCTTTTCACTTGTCAAAAATCTGTTGGTCTATTTCTGGATCCTTTATTCTCTTCCATTTATCTCAGTCTATTTCTTCACCAACACCACACATTTTTGATTATTGTAGCTATGTATCTTGAAATTGGGTAGAATGATTCTTTTGGTTTTATTCTCTGGATTTATTTTGTATTCTTTTTCTATGTTTTTAAGGTGAGAGCTTAGGTTGTTTTGAGACTTTTCCTAACGTATGCATTGAATGCTATAAATTTCCCTCTCCGTGGCTTTAGCTGTGTCCCACCAATTTTTAATATATTACATTTTCATTTTCATTCAGTTCAATGTATTTTTTAAAACTTAACTTGAGATTGTATCTTTGATCCATGGATAATGTAGAAGAATGTTATCTTCCAAGTGTTTGGATGTTCCTGTTATCTTTCCCCTTTTGATATCTAGTTTGATTTCATTGTGGTCAGAGAACAGTCTGCATGATTTTCATTCTTTTAAATTTGCTGAGGTCTGTTTTTTGACCCAGAATATATTCCTTGACTATATGGAACATAGGCACTTGAAAATAATGTGCACTCTGCTGTTGGTGGGCAGAGCGATTTATAAATGTTGTTTAGATCCTGTTGGTTGATGGTGTTGTTGAGTTTATGTCTTTATTGATTTTCTAATGATTTCTCTGTACATTGGGTGGACTTGTATTGGGGAAGTGGACTCAGTCACAGTGGGTGGGGTGTCATGTTTTTGTGAGTTTACTCCAGGAGTGCTACCAGATTCTCTCAGTGAAGATCTGAGACAAATCTCCTCATCGTTTGAGTAAGAAGAGGAAAAACAAGTTTTGAAATTCACCAGAGTATCCTGTTCTTCTTAATAAGGCCTGCCTTGAGGGTAATCTAGTTAACCTGAGCCTAACCCGCTGAGGTTTTACCCGAGCATAACTGACCTAGGAAAGAGGAACACCCCACTCTGCCTACCCTCACTGTCTTGCTCTCCTGTCATGCCTGACAGAAATGACTGGGAGCATGCAGGAGGTTACAACCCTCGGGGCTCGGGGGCAGTGGAGACAAGACTGATGGGGACTAAGAATGCCTCCCTTCCACATACCCAACAGGCTACTACAGGCCTGTCATTGAAGGCAGTGCCTTATACCCAGTACATCATGCCTGGTTCACAAGTAAAAATTTTAAGGCAGACTCAGCGGCAAAAAACAGTTTGCAGAGACACAGAAAGCATGAGAACCAGTCTCAAACACACATAGATGTTGGAATTCTGAGACCAGGATATAAAACAATGATGATTAATATGCTCAGGTTTCTAGAGGATAAAATAGCATGCAAGGACAGATTGACAATGTTAGAAGAGAGATGGGAATTCTAGAAAAAAATGAAAAAAATGCTAAAGTAAAAAAAAAACATGTAACATTGTGAACAACGAACTTGATAGGTTCATTAGTAGACTGCACACAGCTGAGGACAGAATTAGGGAACTTGTACTGGAGAGAGATCAATAGGAATTTCTCAAAGTAAAAAGGAAAGAGGGGGAGGGAGGGAGAGAGGGAGAGAAAGAAAACCAGAGCAGAACTAAGAACTGTGGGACAATATTAAAGGTGTAACATATTTGCAATGGAATACCAGGCGAAGAAAGAGGAACAAGATTAGAAGAAATAATGGCTATGAATTAAAAGAAAAAAGGACATTAAGTAATAGGTCCAGGAGGTTCAGAGAACACCAAGCACAATAAACACCAGAAAATCTGTACATGGAGGGCATCTTGCTCCAATTGGAAGAGCATGTGACTCTTGATCTCGGTGTCATGAGTTTGAGCCCCACATTAGGTGTAGAGGTACTTAAATAAACGAAAAAGGATCTGTACATAGGAATATCATCAACTGCAGGAAATTAAAGAAACAGCAAAAAGGGAACAGGGCCCACTGGGGAAAACCACTCACCTACACAGGAACACAGATGGGACTACAAAAAGACTTCCCTTTAGAAACCATGCAACCAAGGATTGGAGTGGAATAAAAAAGCCACCAAATTAAAAACCTGTAGCCTCTGAAGTTATCCTTCAAAAGTTAAGGAGAAATGAAGACTCACACAGATCAAAAGTTAAGGTATTGCTGGTACATCTGCCATGCAAAAAGTATAAAAAAATTTCTTCAGGGTGAAGGAAAATGATATAGGCCACCTCCATAGACACTCACCTACTTCCATGAACACATGGATTTAATGAGAAAAACAGGCTCCACTGAACATCCACGAAAATCTCTGACCCTGCCAGTTGTATTGCTTCCTTGTGTGTTGTTACAAGTGGATATCTACTCTCTTGGTTCGTACCTCTGGGGACACCCTTCAGCCAGGACAGAGGGAGCCTCAGAGGGAGGAGGTCTCTGGGACCAGGTTTCTGTGAATGGGGGGAATGAGCCTCAATCAGGGATGGGTGCCCCTATGCCTGAGATATGTGCAGAGGAGAGAAATGGTATGGCCCTGCCATAACCCTCTAGAGGTGCTGACAGAGGCCCAGCTCCAGGCTGGAATCAGCCTGTCCACTTCCCCCATGCACTGTGTAAAATAGTCTCTCTTTCTGTCCACCGAACAAGCAAAGGAAGGCAGCAGGGTCTTCTAGAACTTGGGCACGCCCTCCCTCAGTCCAACTAATGTCAGTCCTGGTTGCCAGGCACTGGTTTGTGTTGGAGATGGAACCCTCCTTGGGGTTCTAAGCAGTTACTTGTGGCCCATAGGACACTGGTGCTGGGAGGCAGAGCCATAAGGCCCTTTGGAGCCAGCTGGTGGCCACTGAAATGTCTCCCCAGCTGGTCCTGGAGCAGCTGTGGGCTGCCTTGCTGGTGATGTATGAAAGTATGCCACACATGCCAGGAGACTCTGGGTTTCTCTGGGTGATCCTCAGATGCACTGCAGTGATGGTGTTCATAGTAAAGAGTGGACACAGTTTAAGAAGAGGAGAGGGGCTTCTTAGGAGGCAATATGCCCAGAATGAAGCATCTGGGAAAGGTGTGGAGGAGACAGGACTAAAGGCACAAGCCCATGAAGCTCTCACACCACCTGGGTGGGAGGCCAGTCCTCTCCCATTACAGCCCTTGCTCTGGCTGCCCTGAATGAAAATCTCAGCTGGTTTTCAGAGGAGGACACTGTGCAACTGCTGAAGGAAATTAAAAAAAAGCCAGCCCGTAAGACCTTCTCAACTAACTGATGAAAATCCCATCTTGGGAGCATCACAGGAAGATAGAGAACCCTGTGGGAGGAAAATAACAGAAGGTTCAAATGATAGCCCTGATCTGCATGGAAGTCTAGCCCTCCTGGTCCAGAAAACTGGCAGCTGAGGCAGAGAGTGCAGGACAAGGCAGAGGAGGAAGGAAGGCCAGAGCCCCCAATCCAGAAGTACACCAGGATGCCAGTGAGGATGGGAGCCACTTCAAGACCGTAGGCCAGACCATGCTGAAGTTGCTGCATGTGCTGGAGCTCATTAGACATCACATAGAAGGTTGGGGCTCAGGAGAGGGGGGGAGGAGAGTGGAAAATGGTGATGGCTCCATTCACCTGTCAGCAGTCCATCAGAAAATCCATGGCCATGGCCATGCCACTGTGCCTTGGGCAGGTGTCATGTGGAGAACAAGTTGTCCAGAGAACTGATGGAGGAAAATCGGAGGAATGCGAAGCTCAGAGGACAAATAACAAGCCTCCAAGCTGAGGAAGTGTCTTTTCACATTGAAAATGCCTACCTGGAAAGTGAGATTCAGAAGTTCCAGCTGAAGCTCAAAATAAAGCTTGAGATGTGGGAAGAGCACATCCTGCATCTGGAGAGAAACTCGGCAGAGGAGAAAACACACCTCTTGGAAATGGAGAAGCAACTTCCCAAGGTGTACAGGAGCCTGAATGCCACCCATCAAACCCTCAGCCTCTACAAGAAGATGGCCGAGGACCTGGGCAGAGAATTTCAGAGAACCCCCTCCTTCTATGAGGTCTTTCTGGGTGAGGAGAGGGATCACAAGAGCTGGAGGGTGGCTCTGACAGTGGAGAGAGAGCTCTACCAGCTGAGGACAGAAATCCATTGCCTCAGGCAGAGGCTGGCCCAGTTAGGTCCACAGTCCAGCCTGTCCCACAGGGATAAGCTGCCTCTGCTCATGCTCTTCTGCCCCCAGCCTCCCACTTCCTTTGAGGGTGGGGGCTCCCCTACATCTCCAGGAGCCCAGGAGAGTGTGTGCTGGGAGGGCTCTGAGGCCTGGGATCACCTGCTGGTCTGACTCAGCTTCCAAGCAGCCATCAACACCTACAACCACAGCACAACCGCACCTGTGCTTCTCCCTCAAGCCATACCCATTGTTCCTTTTAGTTCAGATCCACCCTATTATTTAACTGATACTACATAGCTCTTAGACAAGTTCCCTATAGCAGTATGACTGAGGTAGTATTTTTCAATAAATGTTAAATATAAAAAATAAAATAAAAACACCAAATTAGATACTACTAGTACTGAGAGTTGATTTTATTAAGTGATTATATTCCAAGTGCTCTATTAATTCTTTTACGTGTATTATATCATTTAATTTTCCCAATAACCCATTATTGTTCACGTATTATTATTACTGAGGTTCCGAGAGGTTAAACAACTTGCTCCAAGATCACACAGCTAGTAAATTGCAGAGCTGGCATTCCAATCCAGGGTTGTCTAACTACTAACTGGTGTGTAAGTAACTTCTATGCAATATGCTATTCTATAAGGATCCCAGAAGGGCTTGATAAATTTTGTCCTAGTTCACATTTGAGTAAGGATGCAAATATTATAGTGGTAGCTATGAGGAAAGTCCCACCAAAGTATGGTGGGCAGCCTCTAAGGGGTCTCCAGTGATTTGCATGTTTGGTATTCACATTCTTGAATAATCACCATGCCCCCCCCACCCCACTTTGAATATGGTCTGGTACTACTGACTCACTTCTAATTAACAGAATAGGGCAAAAGTGATAGGATGTCACTGTTGACGTTAGTTTACAAAGAGGCTGTTTTGCTCTCCCTCACTCTCTCATCTACCCTGAAGGAAGCCAGGTGGTGTATTGTGAGCTGCATTATGGAGAGGCCCACGTGGCAAGGAATGAACGTCTATTACTAATAGCCCTGGAGGACCTCTGGCTGCTAGCAGCCATGTGAGTGAGCTCAAAAACAGATCTCCCCCCACAAGCCTCGAGATGACTGAAGATCCAGCTGACATCTTGACTGCAGCCCGTGAGAGACCCTGAGCCAGAGGTACATGGCTAGTCACACCAGAATGGCTGACCCACAGAAACTGTCAGGTTATAAATGCGGTTTTAAGCTGTGCAGTTTGGGGAAAGCATTCAAGAAAGAGAGAAAACAAAACAATGAACCCAAACTTTTGGCTTCTGATACCACTCCCTCTCAAGGGATTGAAATTCCAGAGAAATCAAGAGATGGTAGAATCTAGTAGATTGGGGTAAAAATTGTAAGAAAAGTGGACCTCTGTTCTGTTCACCATGTCTCTCTGAGAGGACATCATCTCACTTGACCCTCATATGCCAATAACCTGCAAATACAGGAGAAGACAACTGGCAGTGTGTCATGAGTCATCCGAGAGAGGGCTGGACACAGCATCCCAGAGCCTCCTAGAAGGCAAAGAGCAAGCTCAGAGGTTCCCTGGTATCCCTAGAGAAGGCATGGAAATGAGATGAGTTGAGAGCCTGGGACTTGGTCATGGGACTTCTGTGGTAGAGGGGAGGTGGCCTGTGAAAGAGACACTACCTGGAGCCCCTTCTTGGACCAGCAGCCTCCTGCCTATTTTGGGAGGCTGAGAATTTAATAAGGGACTGAATTAGTGTATAAGAGATGATGTTCTAATGCTTAGCATATTTAAAGTTATTTAAATCACTGACATCCCCTTTCCCTTAGTCCCCACTACCGCCATTAGTGGGAATGGTGGCTTCAAAGCAAGATGAGAACATCTCCTATATGCCTGTAATGTGTAAATGTCAGTGCACAACAGTCACTGCTACCACCTTAGCAGCCCCACTGCTTTCACAAAGACACAGGGACAAGTGACACCTAAGGCTTCTTTTCCCAGTTTCTGGTTACTGCCTGACTCAGATGGGATACTTAAGTGATTAAGTGGAGGAGCCGGTGGATGGCCATGAAGAAGAGTGAGAGGGGCATGGGAAGGGTAGCAGAGACATGGAAATGGCTAGACCCCCATGATTTGAAGATGACCTGGTGAAAGAGGGATGAAGCTTTTCCTTACTCATCTTTGGTGAAATGGAGCCTAGACTTAATTGATGCTTCTTGCTCTTGCTCCAAAATCAACTACCCTCGATTGATCATCATTATATACACCTCATCTTTTTTCTGTGGTTAAACTGTCCTCCTCCTTTTTGGAAACTTAGCTTAGGTTACAGGGCTGCCACATATGGCTCTACAGATTGTGCACTGAAAAAATCCAGGTGGTACCATTTATACCCTATGAGATGATTTGACAGGTCATCTCCCAGAAATCTTTCCACATCATTGTTAGTGGATTCTCATTATTCCCATTAACAAATATTTGAAGATTAAATGCCAGGTGCTGTTCTAAGTTCCAAGGACTTAGCAATGAACAGGATAGAGTTTCTGCCATTGGTAGTGGTACAAGAAGAGACAGACCATAACTACATGAACAAATAAGTAAGCACATGTGAGGGTAAGGTAAATTGGGAGATACATTCTTATGTGCTTCAATAATACACAGGACCACAGTTTATAAACAATAGATGTTCTATATGTAACCATGTTTCCTCCTTTCCCTTTTGAAACGTAAGGCAGCAGACAATATGTTGTATGTACTAACAATGGGTATTTACTACAAGTTAATAGAGTTAATCCTTATTAGACTTTATATTTGTCCTACCAGGATGACATTTTAAGAAAATATGAATTCTTTAATACACTTAATGGGAATAGTTAAAATTTTTTTTATCATATTTATAAAATTAAATAAACTTATGTGGGTTTGGTAGTGGCAGAGAGGCAGATTTTACAAATTTAGTACATCTTTGACATTTGTGAGGGACATTTTCCCAAGACTAGGAGTGTTCTCAAAATCACAAACCTCAGCAGGGCACATAATTTTCCCACAAAATACTGTGAAATAGAACTAAAATATTTAAAGATCTTTTGTATTCTTAATGGTTCCCTATACCACAGGGCTAAAGAAATTTGTAGGGTTATTTTCTAGCTTAGAACCTTTATTTCCTTAGACTTTTTCACTTTCATTACCAGTACTCGTGATTGATTTTCTTTTTAGAGTTTTAAAAATTACTAAAGTGTAAAAATAACCTTGAAAGTCATTCTTGATGATGGATAGAAAATTTCAAAACATATATCAAGATGTTGGTCCATGAGTTTGGCCCATGCATAAGATAGAGATCCACCTGATACACTAGCATCAGAGGACTTATGATTTAAATGAAGCCTTTGGATAATAAGAAATCACTATGAGTCTTCAATCACTAGAGTTGCTGAAAAGCATTAAAACTGAATGCAAAATCCACAGATGCCAAAGGTCTTTGGGATTACATTGCAGATCCATAGCAGGAGAGCAAAATGCAATCACTTGCTCATCCCTTTATTGTTAAAGTATATGTGACATCATTGTGATAAGTGATGTAGAATTTTCCAACTTGGATAGTGTATGAGAAACTTCTCTGGAGCACCATAAATTGGATGTTTATCTTTTTGCCACATATCAGCTACCTGGCTGATTTCTAATTTGTTTACGAATTCATAAGTGCTCTGAAACTGATTCTTTCTCTTTAATGAGTGTTGGCAACTCCAACCTCTAAGGGCAGAGGTGAGGATAAACTGAGCCAGGTTATGAGAAGTCTTCAGAAACGTGAAAGTGACCCAGCAAAATCAAGGTGTTATTATTACTCAATCAGGTATTGCTGGCTTCTAGTTGCTGGTTTTGTTCCTTGAACTGAATAAAAACACATGGGAAGCATCAATTAGCTGAAATGGACATTGTATAAAGGGTTTAACTTACTTCTTTTACAAACCACTGACAAAAGGCAGGACCAATCCATTCTCTTGCATGAATACCACAGTCTATCCAGACAGCTCTTTTGTAAGTTCGTGATCTTCTGCCCAGCTGAAAACAAGAGTGTTCATAGTAACCAAGTCAGGCTTTTATTTTTAGATTCACTGAAAAGCATAATTTAATAAGGTTTCAGAATAGTTCTTCACTATAGTTTGATTAATTAGGTAACTCACAAAAAAGATAAAGAGATTTCCTATCTTTCCAGAAGTGCAGGCTTGTTTATGCAGAAACAATGACTTTATTGCCTGAATTACAAATCAAATAACTGGAAAATACACAAAAAGGGCAATTCCTTAAATAGGCTTGCTTCTCCTTTAATATAATTTGTGACTGTTAAGTAAAATGCTAAATTCCCCGTCCTCCCAAGCATTCTAAGACAATCAGCTTCAAATTCCCAAGGAATATTTCTTTAAGTAATAACTATGTTTTATAGGTGGACAAAGTCAAATTTTATTACAATACAAAATGGAAAAGCAAAACAATTTGATTTGTAGAATCAAGTGACAGATTTGTCTTTATAATCCTATTATATCAATATTACTTAAATGTGGTTTCTAACTCAGTAATAAATAGGTAGGTATTAACATTATTTCATAGGGAATCTAGTTTTCATTCATTACTTCACTCAACTAACACTTCAGGAAATCCTTTGGGGATATTGTTCTTGACACTGGAGACTCAAAGAAGAAAAGACAAGGAATTTATATGCTGGTAGGGAGGGCAGACATGGGAACAATTAACCATTATGATGTGAAGATGCAGAAGTTGTTTAGGGAACATGGGAGGTGTTATGTGTAATTTTCCCGGGGAGTAGGAGAAGGCTTTTCAGACGAGAAACACTTAAGTACTTGAGTAAGACTTGGAGCTGGTCCAGAAGACAAGTTAGAAGAAGGCATCTCAAGCTTGGAAGAGAATCTGGGAACATCCTCTTTGAAGAATGGGCTTTTGGGGTACGAGGAAGAAATGGCAGGTGGACACAGAAGTGTATACGTATGTGAAAGAGAGACACAGAGGAATGGATACAAGAACACTAACAGCAGTGATGGATGACAGTATCAGACAGGAGAGGATGGGGACTTGAAAGAAAGTTCAGTACTGAGGCCGTTACTGCAATAGTCCAGGGAGAAGAGATCCAGAGATAAATTATGGTAACAGCAGGGAAGACAGAGGAGGAATTGGAGCAGATCCAAAAGATACTTAGAAGAAAAAATCATCAGTTCTTGGTGGTAGATTTAAAGGAAGTGGTGAAAACAAGGCAGAGGAATTTAGGATGATGCTCATGTTTCTTAACTGCAATCACAGCAATGACATTGTGAGCTTGAAGGACTTTTGTGAATATTCAGATGAGAAGGTCAAGTAGGCAATAGAATATGAATGTAAAAGTCCAGAAGGTGGACTTCACTGAATATGGAATGATTATTGAGACCATAGGGTGGATGTGTTCATCTAGAAAGGTTGGTGGAGGGACAGCACATCTGAGCATGGAGTCCTGGGATGAACAGAACCCACTGGAAAGGCAGGAGGAGAAGAGCCAGTGAATGAGCCACCGAATGGTCAGAGAGACAGGAAGAGAACAAATTAGGAGTCATTGCTACCTCATCAAGACAAGTTTTAGAGGAGCTTTGGAGCCAAAGGCCAGTGAGTCTGAATGGGAAGTGAAGAAATAGAGACAGTGATATAGGGAAATCTTTTTTTTTAAGCTTTTCTTTCTTTCTTTCTTTCTTCCCTTCTTTCTTTCGAGAGTGTGCACGTGAGCAGGGGAGGAGCAAAAAGAGTGGGAGAGAGAGAGAGAATTCTAAATGGACTCTGCACTGTCAGTGCAGAACCAGATGTGGGCGTGAACTCACAAATAGTGAGATCATGAGCCAAAGTTGGATGCTTAACCAACTGGGCCACCCAGCTGCCCCTATAGGAAATCTTTTTAGATGCTTGGCTGAGAAGGGATGGAGAGCTCTGGGTCAGTAGCTGGAAGAGAACTCAGGGTCAACAGCTGGGAAGAATGCATATCTGCTTACAAATTTATGTAGTTTTTCACTGGTTCACCTTGAGTAGCACCAGCTCACAAATAATTTTGAAAGCCATTATTTTTAAGGGCATAGGTAACTCTGAATATGTTAGAAACAGCATTCTCTGGAATACTCAATGGTAAAAATTAAATATGGCCCAAAAATCTAAGGGAAATTTTTTCTTAAATTAAAACGATGTTAAGTATGAGACGCCGTGAAAGACCATTTCTTTTCTTTTCCCCATAAGTCAAACGTGAAAAGGATGAATGTTTAATAAATATTTATTTTGTTAATAATTTATTTTTACCTTTAAAACAAAAAGAGACCTTCCCTCATATGATTTTCCAATAGAGAACACATGAATGAGGCCTGAATGAGTTTTATTCAGATGATGCATCCAATTTTGAATCTAAAATCAGATAAATAAAAACCATGTCAGACTTTCACAATTATGGAGGCTTCAGAGAACAAAAGGTAACAAAAGGCAATAATAGGTCTCAGAACTCAAAGGACATACATGACTATAAAGTTGAACAAAAATCAATTTTGTGTTTTTAATTTTCTTCAAGATACTTAAGACTATATTTTATTTTCTGTCTTTACAAATAGTAGCTTCATGTCTTTATATTGTTCCCCTTTTAGAGCATACATTCTACTACCATTTGTCATTAATATCTTGATGGCGGAGATTTACAGAAAATTAATCAATGTATTCTGGGTTCTTTTCAAGATAAAAATTTATTTCCATTTTCCCCCTAAGTACTTAAGAGGAAAAGAAATAAATCACCTTCACGAAAACCATCCAAACTACTTCAAAGTGTCTATTAAAGTCCTATATATTGCAATTTGTCACTGAACAGAAGATGCTAAGAAAAAGGCATTGTCTTCTGCATTTAAAGGTTATTCAAGCCATCAGAGGGCATTTTTTGAATAATTTCCCTAAGAACAGTGATAGATTTGCATTGATCCAGTCACACACACTTATCTGTCATCAGGAGAAGGAATATTTGAGATGGATGAATAAGGCACTTAGAAATATGGATGACATTTCTGACTTAAAAGCTTTACTACGAATAAGGAAATCACACAGAAGTGTCCCGCTGTTCCATGATGTGCAAGAGAGTCTGTGCTGAAAAAGCAGATTTTGAGAAGTATCCATATTTTCTTTCCTTTCTATTCTTATTGAGTCTAATGAGCAGGATATATATATATATCTTGTGTGTGTGTGTGTATATATATGTATGTGTGTATATATATGTATGTATGTATATGTATGTACATATCTACATATAGTTTGAAAATTTGACTTTTTTCTAGTGCATGTCATAGCACTTCTGTGTTCCAGGCTATCTAAAACTTCCATTGCTTCTAATTTCAAGCTTCTAAAATACATGTTGAAACAAGAAACATGTGAAAATAATTTTGAAAAGAATAATTTTGAAAAGAACTATCAAGAGGACCAAAAATTCTCCTAAGAATATAACAGGATCTCATTAATTCTGTGTTTGACATTCCTTTGCTCAATTCAGGGGAAGCATGGAAAATGTGTGTATTTATTAATTTATTCATTCTGTCATCAGCTACCTATTTGGAGGTCTCTATTTGCTTGCCACTATGGATATAGTGGTGAACAAGAAAGTAATGGCCTGTCCTGGGTGGCTCAATCGGATAAATGTCCGACTTCAGCTCAGGTCATGATCTCACAGTTTGTGAGTTCCAGCCTCTCATCGGGCTCTGGGCTGACAGTGTGGAGCCTGGAGCCTGCTTTGGAATCTGTGTGTGTGTCTCTCTCTCCCTGCCCCTCCACCACTCATGTTTGCTCTCTCGCTCTCTCTTTCAAAAATAAATAAACATTAAAAAAATTTTTAAAAATGCATTTAATAAATGGCCTGTCCTCATGAAACTTGCTTTGGAACTTGAGGACGACTAAGGCATTAATCAAATAATCCTAAAATTATGTGTATAAAAACTATGATAGATATTCTATCCATGTGCTGTGGGTACATGTAATAAGCTGGGGTTGGAGCTGGGGAGTTCTAATCCAATCTGGGAAAATAGAAATAGCCATCTTTTTGCTTGATCTGATATTGAAGGAGTAACTATTGTCCAGGTGAAATAGTCAAAGATGTGGTTGTGGGAATGAAGTTGCTATAGAATAAATACTAGGAAGAGTAAATAACATGTTAAAAGGCCCTGAGTTTCCACAAATGAAGCCTGGCCTGTGGGAGGTCCCAACCTGTGCAGACGCTGTGGGGCGAGCATCAAAATTCATTCCATCCCTCAACCAAATCATTGCCTTCAAACTCTGACTAGATCTACCTTCCATCCTTTTTTAGTTAAGGTTTTCTCAACTGCAATTATCACAACATTCCCTCGCTTTTACATTGCAGTTCCATGTCCTCTGTGGGGGTGGGTTGGGTAAAGCAAATGAAATTCAAATTATTTTGCTACTTCTTTTAAAGGCTTAATAGAAGGGATGATTGAACTGAGGTGGCTAGACAATATAAGAGCTATATGTATTCTTCATATAGCCCCTACCTCTGTCTTTATGCTTCTCTCCCAATCATTAGACCTGAATGATAAAGATGCACTTATTAAAAAGAATGAAAGTTCCTTTGATTACATACTTCTTCTAAGGAGTGATAAACTTCATAATTATATCCAGAAAGGTATCTTCGATTTCTCTGGGTTCGCAAACTGCTTGCCTTTTCCAGTGTTTTCTGAAGATCTTCTATAAGGATCCTGGATTTGAAATGATATACATGATGAAAATTGAATGGAGAGCATATAAAAATCAGGCAATATCAAAAGAAAACCATGCATCAGTGAAAAAGAATATAGCAAATAATGACATTTCTAAAAATACCAAATGTTGGGAAAGTATTCTCTTTTGGGAAATAGAAACTGTTAAATTGGGTAATGAAAATCTAAAACTAAAGAAGATGGTCTCAAATAATAATAATTACTACCATTTATTGAGCAGCTACAAGAACCGAATGATGGTTATGGGCATTTACATTTATTGAATACCTACTTAGGCCCCACGCTATGTATTTTACGTACACAAGCTTAGTTAACAAACCTATAAGGTAAATTTTACTCTTAAATTTTACAAATGGGGAAAATGAGCCTCAAAAGGGTCAAGAACTTGCCAATATCATCTGCTAGTGAGAACAGAGCTAGAGTTTGAGCTTGGAATGTGAACCTGGATTCTAGTCTTTAGACTCTAAGCCCAGTGTGACATTAGGAACACCAAAACAAGACAAGGCAACACAATATGAAAAGTTTTCAAAGGTTTAAAAAAATGTTTAAATTTTTGCAAAATTGAGTTGGGGTATATTGGGTTTGCATTATTTTCAGAGTGGACAGACCTTCTAAAAATAAACAAGTGAAACTTGTTTCCACTCAAGAGCAATTCCTCACATTTATCACCAGAAAGTTAAGAAGTTCTGATGTGGATACATCTGTTTGTTTGGCAGCTCTTGATAGAACCACCATTGTTCCCTTTAGAAAGGCAGTATTTTCCTAGGAGTTTCAGTGCAAAAAAACTATGCCTCTTAATTGATTCTTAGATGCTTTATCATTTATCATTATTAATTGATAAAAGACTTAACATATTACTAATCGCATAATGAAATGCCCATTCAGAGAATTGTCAAAATAATTCTAATGGAGAATTGCTCCTACAAAAGATTTATCTTAATATTTTCTAGTCAAGTTTGCTAGTGTTTTCACCAAAGTAAGAAAATTATCATGTAAAGTTTTTTAGTTTCAAGTTGTATGGAATCATTCCAGTCGGATATTAGCTTCTTTGATGATTAAACTCTTGGGCTTCTCTGTCTCCTTTTAAAATCTCCAAGTGCCATATGGAGCTAGTTTTTGGATTTCCTAATATTTGTTTAGTCATTTAGGCCAGTGATTCTTGAGTTGCATTGCTTTAAAGTCACCCGTGAGCTTTAAAAACTATGCCACACTGAGGTGCCTGGCTGGCTCATTTGATCTTGGGGTCATGAGTTGGAGCCCCAGGTTGGGTGTAGAGATTACTTAAAAATAAATAAACTTTAAAAAAATGCCACACTGGGCCCTGCATAGACAAGAATATCTGTGAATAGGTAGAAGTCCTTTTTAAAAGCTCACCTAGTGATTTTAATATATTGTTGGGATATTTAGGCTAATGATCTGGAAACAAATAATTTAGGCTAATTAAATCTGGAAACCCACTGGTATTAGTCCTCTCAGTTTCCATATTAAATACCAATGGAAGAAAAAAAAACAAATGGAAGAGAATATGAGAATATAGCTGACCCTTGTTTCCTTTTTCCTCTCTTGAGTGTCTGTGCTAGATATGGTTAGCTGCCTACTCTCCATATGGACTTCTTGTACTGCAAGGGCTGGGAACCCAAAAATTACTTTTTCTTGACTCTCTTGCAGCTAGGATCCCGGGTACAAATTTGTGAACACTGGTACGATAGGAAATTAAGAAATGCAGTGGCCATCTCCTGCTGTTGCTGTGACCATGTCAAGGTCAGAAATGTGACTATTCAGGGAAAGTCGAGGTTGCTGGACTCAGCACTCCAGTGTCTAGTCACCAGCTTTGCAGCAAGAGAGGTAGTTATCATCACAACAGTGAGGGCTGTACTATCACAGCAACAGCTTCTGGACCTCTGGACTGTCGCATGAGGGAGAAATAAATTATATGTGATTAAATCCATTGTGTGTGGGGATCTGTTATGAGTTGAATGGTGTCCCCTTCTCCCCCAATTTGTATGTTGGAGTCCTAACCCCCAGCACCACAGAATGTGACCTTATTTGGAAATAGGACTGTTGCAGATGTAATTACACTGAGGTCAGTAGGATGTATTCTAATCCAATATGACGGGTGTCCTTATAAAAAGAGGCAATTCAGGGGCACCTGGGTGGCTCAGTCAGTTAAGTGGTTAAGTGTCTGACTTTGGCTCAGGTCATGATCTCATAGTTTGTGAGTTCTGGCCCCACATTGTGCTCTCTGCTGTTAGCACAGAGCCTGCTTTGGATCCTCTGTCCCCCTCTCTATCCCTTCCCAGGTCACACACATGTAAGTGTGCACTCCCTCTCCCTCTCAAAAATAAACATTTAAAAAAGAGGAAATTCAGTTTGGGAAAATGGAAAAGTTCTGGAGGTGTATGGTGCTAATGGTTGTATAATGTGAATGCACTTAATGTCACTGAATTGTATATTTAAAATGGTTAAAATGGTAAATTTCATATTGCATATTTTACCACAATTTTAAAAAATGGGGGAAATTACTACACAAAGACACAAGCAGAGGGAAGATATGAAGAGGCAAAGATGTCCATCTTACAAACCAAGGAGAGAGGCCTGGGACAGGTCCTTCCCTCACAGACCTCAGAAGGAACCAACTCTGCCCACACCTTCATTTCACAGTCTTCCAGCCTCTGGAATCATGAGACATTACATTTTTGCTTTTTAAGGCAGCCAGTCTATGGGATTTGTTATGACAGCCCTAGCAAACTAATACAGGTCTCTATTCAACGACTATACCTTAATACAGACCCTAAAAGACCAACCTGAAAATTAAAATAATTGTGGTGTGGCAGGTCTAGCCTCATTTTCCTTGTCAAATAGTTGACACCAGCAGAAAAATGAGAAGGAGATCAAAATGGCATTTGTAAGTGTTGTACTTTCTTAGTCCTTTGTGGTTCATGATTATCCCTACCCTAGGTGCATGTAGTATAATATAACAGCGACCAGAGTCACTGAAAACTTTCCAAGTGATGTCAACATTCAGTGTAAAACCATGTCCCCAAAGTTTCCAGGGTGGGTGAGTGAGGCTCAATATTTGAAATTCCATTGCCAATTTTTACAGGTATTTAATTTATAAAATGATTGAATTTTTTATGACAGAATGAATCATCTCATCTTTCATGTCATTGAGAGGGGCTGATTACCTAGGGGCCAGACACATGAGGTCACATTATCTCTTCCTTAAAGATGACTACAGCTATATATTATGTATAGTTGTACAGAGTTAATGATAATCTTTTGGAAATACCCCAGGCTACAATAATAAAAGTCAATTAAAATGATCTCTATCTACTGCCCTGTGGAATTTAATCGACTCTTATGTGTTATTATCTCGGGACCAACAAAATGAATAATTCTAAATGATTGTCCTCCATGAGGAGACAACTGATTTAAAATACTCATTTTTTAGACTTTATTCTCTGTGACATAAAGTGTGATATTTTAGTCTATATCAGTTCCGCATGACCTATATTTAATGGCAGGAAATAGAGACTTGTTAAAATAACTGGTATATTCCTTTCTACTGAATTATAATTAATGAAGCATGCGAGTTGTTGCTGAGCACCTATAGATATAATTACTAAGCTCCTTCCTTCCAGGCATTCAGAGAATCAAAGCACGCCTTCAAAGTTATAGTGATGACTAAAATGTGTTCAATATGAACAATAGTTTTATGCACAGCTGTGACTCTGCCCTGTTCTAGAAGGACAGATAAAGTACCTTTCTGCAAAAAGCATATAAGTACTTTAATAAGGCTGTAATTATCTTTCTGGCAGGGAAGTATTTGTGTGGACCAGGGAGAAATGTCACTGTCACTTTGCACCCTGTGGCTCAGCCTTCCAGAGAGACTAGGGCTTTCACCATGGACTCAAAGAGCCACAGGCCCATCCCAGGCCTTACCAGACATCATCAGGGATCTTTGTGCCAGTTTTGATAGTACAACCATTTGCTAAGAAGTTGGAGTAATTGAGGTTAGTCATTTACAAACATGCTTCACAGCCCTGAAATCCTAAGTTTCCAAATGAAAGGCAGGTCACTCCTTCCCATGTCATTGATTCACTACACTGCACTTCTCTGCCCAGATCCTGCATTGACTTTCTATCTCTCCACCACTTCCTTTTCCCTTGTGTCTGCTGGAATCCTGCTTTCTCTGTAAATAAACTTCCTGTATTCTTGTCTCTTCAGAGAACTCTCTCTTTTCATATTCTTGCCCTAATGGAAATGGAATTCTCTCAAGGACAGATTCTTTTGTGGCTTTCTCTTTCACCACACCACCTATCATGGGACCAAAGGGAAGGAGGTCAGCATTCTCCTGAACCCCAGCATTCTCCATGCTTTCTCATCAATCTTCTAACTTCCAGAAAAAGCTCATCCTGCCTTCAGCATCATGCCATTCCTTGTTTCTTTCCTCTGACTCCTGGGTACTTTCTGATATTACTGTCCCAGGAGCACATCTGTCTCTCCACCTCTAATCTTATCATCAGCCAATGAGATTCAAAACTGCTATGATGATTCTCTGGTGATTTAGTCCATCCATTCTCAATCACATCAGTCTCAATGATTTACACTCCACTTCAGCCATAACCTCCATGACTAACACCTGAATCTTGTCACCAGCCATGAATGTTCTACACCAGGACTCTTAATCTTAGCCTACACTTTGTCAAGATTTTCTTCCCTCCATTTCCTTGTTGCCCTCAGTCATGCTGTATCTTCTTTCAATATAAAGATTATACCTCTCTTGATTCTTAAATTTGACTACATAATTCCTCCTAGACTCTTCTCTTTTCCTATCCAGATTTGATGCCATGGATGAATACTTAAGCTAGTATCTCACTAGGAACCTCAACTTCTTTGATCCTGACCTTTCTGTGGTCCTAATCCAACAAAATCTCAACTCTGTATGAGTGCTACAATCGCCCTTCTTTGCACCAAAAACCCCAGCTTTTCTCTTGGTAACCCTCTTTAGCTCGTTTCTTCCCTTTCAGTAGATAATTTTGCTTCTTATTCCACGTAGAAAATTTAGCCCTTAGTTATGATATCTTTCAACTTGTTGACTCCCCTGTTTATAATCTTAACTAGACTCACATTTACCTCTTCAGTCTTCCCGGATAAGGCATCCTTTCTAGTGCTCAACCCATTTCTCCATTGGCGCATTCTATCCTGTACCATCAGTGTGTCCTTCCCTACTGGTCCCTCCCTTCAGCCTACAGACATACAAAAGTTTCCCCCTACCCCCCTAAAATCCCAAATTTGAAGCAGTCATTGATGCTGCATCTCCTTGTAGTCACTCCTCATTCTCTGCCTCTCAGCTTATTTTAACTTCTAGGAGCAGTACTCTGCTCTGCTTCTTCATGTTCTCACCTCCTATTCACTTCTCTGTACTTTCTCTGTCTTCTGCTCCTGACAGTATAATCCCACCATGAGAGTTACCAACACAATTTCCATTGCCAAATCCAAAGGAAACCAGTCAGTCCTTTTCTTGCTGGATATTACTGCACCACGTGGCATCACTGATGTTCTCCCTCCTGAAAGTCTCTCATTTCTTAACTTCTGTGACTATCTTCCATTTGCTCCATTCTTACTATTTAACGATTCTTTTAAAAAAAAAAAACCCAAACCAAATATCCAAATTTATTTCAATCTATCTACTCAATCACCTAAGCTAGAAGATTTGAGGCTGTTTTCAATTTCTTCCTTTTCCACCTACATCCAACTAAGTGCAGAGTCCAGGTGGTTTTGCCTATTCACTTTTTTTTTTTTTTAAAGCTTTCCTTATCCCACTACTCTGGTCCCGACTCAAGGCCTCACAACATCTTACTTGGACTATTGTAGTCTCCTATTGCCCCTCCACCCCTACTTACACATGGCTTCCTTGCTTACCTCTTTCAAGTGTGCAGAACCACATACTAGATAGCCTGCACTCCTAGCCCTCTACATCAGACTTCCCACAACCTGGTCTTCTCTCAACCTCTCCAGCATTATTTGTTTCTACTCCCTGACATTAAAAAAACATTTTTTTTAATGTTTATTTCTGAGACAGAGAGAGAGCATGAGCGGGAGAGGGGCAGAGAGAGAGGGAGACACAGAATCCAAAGCAGACTCCAGACTCTGAGCTGTCAGCACAGAGACCGATGTGGGGCTCGAACTCACAAATTGTGAGATCATGACCTGAGCTGAAGTCGGTCGCTCAACTGACTGAGCCACCCAGGCGCCCCTCCCTGACTTGATTTTGTACACTAATAATACTGAGCCACTTCAGTTCCCTACACAGGTATTATACTGTTTTTTCCCTTTGCTTGCACTGTCCCCTCTGCCTGTAAGTCCCAAGGCTCATCTTCTGCTTAGCGGTCACTGCTCCTGCAGAAAGTTTTATCTGCCCCTGCATTTTTATCCACTTTCTAAGCATTGCTAGGCTGCTCTCCATTCCTCAGAGAAGACCTTCTGTGTTTACAGTGATCACCTGGTGGTAATGGTGAAATGAGATGTCAGTGTTGTTCCTCCCCACCACCACCTCGCTGTTACACTAATAAGCTCTTCAAAGGTGAATATAACTGTGTTACATTCAAGTCTGTTTTCCCCAATTTGAAAAACAGTACCTAAAATGCCATTGTAGGCACTCAATAAAAACCTGAATTGAATACAGCTCTCATTCAGTTCAGTTTAGTACAAATGAATTAAACAAGTGAAAAAGAATGCTTACTTGTACTGGATGTTGGCTTCCTGTAAGAAGGCTAACAGGACTTGGGAACCATTTTTGGGAATATGAACATCAGTAACTGCTCCTTTTGATACATGGAAGATACTGCTGGGATGCCACAGGTCCACCTATAGTGCAGGAACCAACCTATAATTCATATTCAGTTCAGGTGGGGAAAGATCCATGTCATGGCATGAAACATGTCACATTTTGGATTTAGACTCAATGCTTTCACCATCAGGGTAAAATTCTTATTTGAATTTGGTCTCCAAATTATATCATATCCACATAGAATTTGATCATCATTTATAAGCAATAAAGACCAATATACAATAAAGTCACAAGGTAAAAATTAGATAAAATAGTTTTAAGTATACCTTTGATATTCTTAAAAATTATTACACAAATCTTTGAATAAGAAAGATATAAATTACCTTATATTTTACTACCCAAGCGAATTATGGTAGCTTGACAACAGCCATCAACAAAGTTTGATAACTTTAAATGGAACACTCTCCAGGTATTTCTTCCTTCCCCAACACATGCCTTTTACCAATTCCTACTCAGCCTTCACATGACAATAGAAACATCCCTTTGTCAGGTTGGACTTTTCAGCTAGGGTAGTCTCCTGGTCATAGTTCTTAGAGCAACTCATGCTTTCATTATGTAATTTAATCCTATCAGAATGTAAGCTCCTGTAGGTTACCACCTCATTCTAAGTGTCTAGAATGGAGCCTTGTGCACATCAGCAACTCACGGTTGCGTACGTATAGACTCCATGTAATAATTCACTATATGTTCACCACATGCCCAGTGTTTTGCAGGAAAGCAGGAGTTGTGTCTCTTTAGCTCACTGTAGTGTTCCCAGTGCCTTGTCTAATGCTCCATATCTGGTAGGTAGTGCTTTACATTCATTGATAGAATTACTGAACGCATCTGGGAGGGAGGAGAGCCCTATCTTCTGCACAAGCCGAGAGCTACCTTTTCGATTAGGCACAGTTCACCTTTACAGTCATGTCGCATGGGACCTTCTCTTTCTGCATTTCCAGCCTTAATCTGGTACAGGGCCTTGATCTCTGATCTGGTAAGATTTAGTTACTTTATCTTCTCTTAGGTGTCAGTGTCTTCATTCTTTTAGGGAACTCTAAAAGACCAAAAATACTTTGTGACTCAAGGAAATACACCTCTGGTGGTATAATTTAATCTTGAACAGGGCAGAAAGGCATTTGTTTTGGGGACGAAAAGTCTCTCTTTTTTTTTTTTTTGTTTTTGTTTTTTCCAAAGCAGCTGACTCCTCCACTAAGCTGCAAGGGCAAATCTGACTCAGCTAACATGCTAGTCCAACAATCATAGAAAAACAGAAGTGTGGGGCTGGAAGGGATGCTGAGAGGTCATTTCATCCATCTGTCAGCCCTTGAGCAAGGATACATCGAGGACTGAACAAACCTGTCCCTAATAGACGTATCCAAACCACATCTTTTAAGTCTCCAAAAGAGGAGAGTCTAAAAAATCCTAGTTTAACTCATATCCATGTTTAACAAGATTGCAGATGTTTTTCTTAATCCCTTACACTGCAGCACAGTTTCATTTTTTCTTGTTCCACTCTTCAGTAAGGAATGGGTGGTTTCTTGTCTCTGTGAGATAAAGTACATTGGTATCTTTCACTTTTCTTTATATGATAGATTTTCTGATCTTGTAATCATCTTTGGGACTTGCCTCTAAACCCATTACAGAGACATATTTTTGATATTAAGGTTTGTTACATCCCTTAACGCCAGTGGAGATGAGGAAATAGTGCTATATTTGGAGGGTAGAGAGCCATAAGAACCAAAAATACTGTGAATAGCCACCCTGGAGATTAGTTTGTGTGTCATTTTCCAGGGTACATGCTAAAATAAGACTCCTCATCCAGTAGAAGAAAGTAGCTTTCCTATCGGAGGTTCCATTCAAGGAACATACCCCATAGCATCACCTGGAGAAGGCTTCCTAGGAAATGGGTCTAAAGGAAACAAAACTAATTCGCAAAATCAGGAATTGTACTGTTGTGATATTAGGAAAATAAGTTAAAATGAATTATCAGCTTTTCTCCAGTAATATTTTGGGGAAAGGGTTCTTGGATATATAATACATGGGTATTTAACCCTGGGTGGCAGGCATATGCTTATAACAAGATATAGGGACAGCAATACTCACGTGAGATTTTTAAAGTGCCACCCACTTTTTAGGTATTTCTAATTTTTTCAATAATGCTTGAGGTAGGAGCTAATGGTAGATATACTTAAAGAATGAGAAGACTCAGATTCGTAGAGGTGAAGTCAATTTTCCAAGGATGCACAGCTCCAAAACGGTGACACAGGATGTGCCCACACTCCAGTGCCCATATGTGCTGACTGGGTTAAGTGTCTTTGGGATCTTCTGAGACTACCCCCAGGAGAATAAGCAACATCCAACCTCCTTAGTGTTTGAGGGGGTTTGGTTGGCAGGTTTCACACCCTGGTTTTTTCTGCCAGGGGTTATTTGCCCTATAAATTGTATGTGGGTATTTCAAAGTTCAAATCAGCCCACTCTGGGCAGGTTACCATCATTTCCTTAGGGTGTCATCCCATCTGGATGAATGGTAAACTGCCTCTGAATGGCAAAGCTGGGTGACACTTTATGATGATGACAACGAAGGATCAGTAACCTTGTCAGGATGGCCTCAGATTGTATGCCAACTATCACAGGGTTTTGCTGTAAACAGCCATGTGATATTGCAAGGAGAGAACGCTCCTCTATGGAAACTTCTGGCCTTGGAATCTGGTGTTTGTTCCCATGTGTTCCTTTCCTCATATGATGACCAGTCACATACAGTCAGATCTATTTAAGAGGTGGAGGAAATTTAGTGTATGGTCAAAAGCATGGACTTTGGAACCTGATGGCCCTGAGCTGGAATGCCCTGCTAGTATCAGCCGTGTGACTTCAGGGGAGGTTTTTAACATTTCTGAGCCTCAAATTCCTTATCTGTATTGGGAATGTAATTAAAAAGCCTATCTACAGACTTTTCTGTAGGATGAGTTGGAAAAACAGAAGTAAAACACATGGCACGAAGTCTGGCACGTAGTGAAAACTCAAAAAATATTAGCTATTTGTTGTTGTTTTTTTCTTTTTGAACACATACGAAAAGAAAAGCTGGAAGCAGTAAAGTTCTACTTCACATATTTCTGATTAAAATGAAGACTATGATGAGATTATTCCTTTATTTGGACATTAAAACCTGTAGGTGGCTTTAAGGAAGAGAGGAGCCAATAAATACACCAAGAATATGAGTAAGGCTGGAATGTTTCCTAATGCAAACAACTGGATTTGAAACCACTGTAGCATGCCGGTTAATTCTCTGGATTCCAGAGTCTGACTTCCTACAATTACATTTAGGCTCTCCACAGTTAGCATCTGTGTGATGTAGGGTGAATTCCTTAATCTCTTTGGGCTTCACATTCTTCATCTGTAAAATGAAGGTGATGATTACACTTCCTGGTTGTTGTTGTTATAGATTGGGATTATAGAGACTACAGAAAATGCAGTCATTAAGAGCATTAATTTTGGGATTCAAGGCAGGCTGAGCTTGAATCCTGGTTCTGCCGCTTATTAGCTGTCTGACTTTGGGCAACTTACTTTAGCTCTCTGTGCTGGTTTCTCCAGTTATAAAATGGGCTTATAAATACTATATGTTTTATTTTTTTTTAATTTTTTTTCAACGTTTTTATTTATTTTTGGGACAGAGAGAGACAGAGCGTGAACGGGGGAGGGGCAGAGAGAGAGGGAGACACAGAATCGGAAACAGGCTCCAGGCTCCGAGCCATCAGCCCAGAGCCTGACGCGGGGCTCGAACTCCCGGACCGCGAGATCGTGACTTGGCTGAAGTCGGACGCTTAACCGACTGCGCCACCCAGGCGCCCCAATACTATATGTTTTATAGATTTGTTAGGCTTAAACTAATACGTACGAAATGCTTTAAATAGCACCTGGTGAACAGGGGTCATTTGTTAAATGATAAATGATTCAAAATTCAAAAATAATTTCTCTGCAATGAAAAAATATCATATTTTAGTCTAGCACTAATTTCATGGCTCTTTTGGTTCTTGTGCTGTGTTTACTTACTGGCCTGGTCCAGCCTCCATGAAGCATCCACCTGTCTTTCAGGTGACTGATTACATACCTGGTTGAGGTATCACTGGAGGTATAGTCAGTGTCCCCCAGCAGTTTCTGAGTGAGTCCTACATGTGGATATGGGAAGACAGGTGGTATTTCTTCAGCTTGGGAACAGATGGCCTGCCTCCCAGCTGCTTGAAGTAACATAGACGCATGAGAGAGGAAAGTCCTACTCTGTATTTACTCTTACTTTCTGTTGGTTTGGAAAAGTGTTAGGCACTTATGTATCACATAAGAGGTTTCTAAGTAAGAAACCTCAATATCAAGTTTGTGGTCAGCTAATGTTTAATTTACATAATCATATTAATTACATATTAGCACACATAAAAAACTTAATGCACAGAAAATACTCTCTCTTATATACCCTTAAAATTGTCTTTTTGGTCTGGATCCACTTAACCTTCTTGAATCTTCTTTTAGGATCTCTATGACCTCTTAAGAAGTTTTCTGACACCCAAGTTTAGGTCAAGTACCTTTGTTATCTGCTTTCATGTAACTTTTAATTATATCTCATTTTTTACAGTGATTATATTAGTTTCCTAGGGCTGCTATAATGAATTGCAACATACCGGATGGGTTAAAACAAAGAGATTTAGTCTCACACAGTTTTGGAGGTCAGAAGTCCAAGATCCAGGTGTTGACAGGGCAGCATTTCCTCTGAAATCTCTGGGGGAGGATCCTTCCTTGCATCTTCCAGCTTCTGGGGGCTCCAGGCATTCCTTGGCTTGTAGCCATATTATACCAATCTCCATCTTCATCTTTATATGGTCTTCTCATCTGTTTCTGTATCTTCTCCTCTTCCATGTCTGCTAAGGATACTTGTCATTGGATTTAGGGCCTCTCATCTCTCTCATCTTGAGATCCTTAAGTACATCTGAAAACTCTTTTTCCAAATTAGGTCATGTTCACAAGTTCTAGAGACATATATTCTGGGGGGCAATTGTCATATTAATATCTGTTTTCATATTATCTTCATGAGAGCAGAAACTGCGAAATTCTCCCTCCCATATCTCCAATGCTTGGCCCCAATAGTGGCCCCATATCCCCAGTAGTGGCCACTTCAGCAACACAGTTAAAGAAATGCTTTTATTTTATGGTTATTGTTTGTCCTTGCTCTACTTCTTATGACTTGTTAACATTTCAAATAGCAGGGGGCTGCTGGAAGGTAAACTTAGCCAGAGAATATGGTCTCTGGTAAACCAGACATATGGTAGGTTGTTAAAATTGTGGGACTCATTTTACCTAGCTTCATCCTCTCTCTCCTACAAAATGCTAAGTTATCACTTCCCTAAAGCACAGACCCAATAAATACAACAAAAGTCTTCAGGAATTTAGGCAACTCATTGTTTCACCACTGAAGAAAGATGAAAATATGTTATTAACTAATTAGGGGTTAAAATAAATAGTCATAAAAATTAGTGGAGGCCCAAAAGTGGGATAAGTCCAAATGAAAGCATTACTTATAAATTTCAGTATAGCAGAAATTAATACCATAGCATGAGTACAGTAAAACCTTCGTTTGTGAGCATAATTTGTTCTGGAAACATGCTTGTAATCCAAAGCACTTGTATATCAAAGCGAATTTCTCCATAAGAAATAATGGAAACTCAGATGATTCATTCCACAACTCAAAAATATTCATATAAAAATGATTATAATACTGTACTAGAATACAAAATAATAGAGAAAAATAAACAAATTAACCTGCTCTTACCTTTGAAAACCTTCATGGCTAGTGTGAGGGAGACAGGAGAGAGGAGGGTTATTGTGTAGGACAACTTTCACTATCACTAATGGAATTACTGCTATCCATTGGCTCCATGGAATCTTTTTCTTTTCATGAACTTTAACAAGGAACCTATCCAATGACACTTGCTTTTGTGTCTTTTTGAGGATCTTAACGACATTGCATTGTCATTAAACAGATTGATCACTGCTATGACAGCCTTATTAGGGTAGTGCTTTTCTACAAAATTTTACACTGTTTCCCACATTTTACACATCTCCCTAATCTCGTTTGCAGTGAGAGATTCTTCTGCCTTTTTCTCCTCCTCTGCAGAAGAGATGCAGACATAGACTTCCTATAAAATATTGCAATTTCGGCCACTTTCATTTCTCTATGATTTCCTTCTTAACTTCCATCATAATCATCTTTTTACCACCTTTCTTTCCAACCTTTTTCTGCATGGGGCCATTGCATATGCTCGCACGGATGTTGACTACAGTACAGTATTAATAAACGCATGTCATATACTGTATTTAACATAACTGGCAATAAGGCAGCAGAGGAAAGGGTCTAAATCTGCAAGCAGCCCGACCTAGTATGAAGCAAAGCATTCCTAAGCTTACTCTTGTATGGAAAAGCAGAAGACTTTCCATAGGTGCTTTGAAGTGACAAAAAAAACACTAGTAATGTTCTGAAAAATCATTGATTTCTGCCAAGCACTGAAGCCTGAGACTGAGCATCCAAGCATGGAAGACGATCAACCACAATCCCAGAGAGAGAGAGAGAGAAGAACCATTGGCTCAGTTGTGATCATGTAATGTTCTGCAGCACGTACTACTCGTAATATAAGATATTGCTCACTTACCAAGTTAAAATTTATGAGAAATGTTTGCTCATCCTTCAGAACACTTACAGAACAAATTACTTGCAACCCAAGGTTTTACTGTTCTAGTTATCAGAAAAGCATTATATCAGTGACATCAGGTAAAGGTGGGAAGTTCTGTTTCGGTGTCCATGTTTTCCATCCAATTCTCTTCAAGGCTGAATGCTTATCATCATAATTGGATAGTAAGTCTCATTTATTCAATAAAGCACACATTGGAAAAGAAAATGATTTTTAACATTTCCCTGAACTATTAATTGGTACATTCACCAATTTGAAAGGATTATTGAAGCCCATCAAAGATGGAATATATGGGTTGTCAAAAAAGATTTAATTTATTGGCTTGTTTCAACAAGGGGTAATCTCAGAAAGACAAAGAATTTAGGGGATTTGGGCTTTTGTTAGGTGATTTTGTGTAGGGCTTAAGGAACTCAGATTTTTCTCTGGGTTGAATGCTATCAGAAAGAAGGGAATTCCATCACTGAATATCTTGATAATCGCATCTAGAAGGTGAAAGAAACAACTGGGACTATAATTGATAAAGAAGCAGTAGTCATATTAGCTACACACAAAAACAAAAAACAAAACACAAACGAAAGAACCCAAAACAAGGGATGTTTTGTCATTTTTCTGCTTTGGTCTATTTTTTGTTTTTCCTGTGTTTAGACACGGTCTTATTTTTATCTTATTTCATGAAGAACATAGAATAGTCTTGTCTGATGCTGGTACTCTGTAAAATGGTTAACATAAGAACACCAAGGTCTGGCTGTTCGTGTCAGCCTGGCTTCTGGCTGCCAGGAGCTGCTTTCCCCCATCTCAGGATAATTACTATTTTACTAAATTCTTATGATAACTAATGGTATGCTAGATGAGGGGTGGGAACTCTGCATTATCAGGCCAGAGTGGCTTGGGGGGGGGGGTGATTTGAGTACTAGGGTCATTGGGGTTATGGAATGAAGGATGTAGACCTGTGATGGTTTGCCCAGGAGAAATTAGAAACTCAATGACATCTGACTTTGGCACCCTGCATCTTTCTGTAGCGCCTGCAGATCACCACATTTTTCATATAAAAGAGTCGATACTACCTTAATTCCTGCCCTCTAAGTGAACACTTGAAGTCTTATAAATACTAAGGAAAGGTTCCTAACTGCTACACTAGAGACTCTGAGAATTTAGCAGCCACTCAGGAAGATGAAGGCAATATTGTTAGATGAAGGCAATATTGTTTCACTATATTTTGCTAGCTTAAAATAATTCTATTCTTAAGAATTGAGTTAGCATTTTTAGCCTGGTTTTGTAGAATGGATAAAAATAATCAGAAATTATCTCATGCATCACCTGGATATCCATTAACAAGGACATTTGAAGACAAGAGCCCCTGGACTGCATCTCAAGTAATAGAGATTTCCCTCCACTTTCTATTGATGATTTATGGTTTTAGCATAGATAATTTTCCCATGATATGTGATTGCTACATCCAGAAGTATTTACTTTGGTGTACTAAACAAGAGTATGCTAATGCATTCACAATAAAATGTTTTTGGCTATTCTCTGGGGTTTAATATTCAGTGGAAAATCACTTCAGAGTTTGTTATGCATTCATTTTTTCAGATGCTAACTCAAGAATTCTATTATTTATCTCAAAAATCAAACAAAACTCATCTTTGCTTTCATGAAAAAAAAATTCTAACTTAGGAAATAAAAAAAAATGGTTTCTTTCTGGCTCTTTGTTAAGTTTGCTATGTCATATTCCAGAGACTTAATTTTCTTAATTACAAATAAAGGTCTTAGACTACATTATTTCCAAGTTCCCCTCATACTCTATAAATTCTGTCAGACTCAGTGTGGTTTTCTGAATATAAAGGTTTACATTTCTCTAGGAAAATCTCTTTCAAGTTCACCCACATTTACCTTCTTACTCTCAGAGTTAGAAAAAGACCCTCTCGGGGCGCCTGGGTGGCTCAGTCGGTTAAGTGGCCGACTTCGGCTCAGGTCATGATCTTGCGGTCCGTGAGTTCAAGCCCCGCGTCGGGCTCTGTGCTGACAGCTCAGAGCCTGGAGCCTTCTTCAGATTCTGTGTCTCCCTCTCTCTCTGCCCCTCCCCTGTTCATTCTCTGTCTCAAAAATAAATAAACGTTAAAAAAAATGTAAAAAAAGGAAAAGACCCTCTCAACAATTTTGCACTAGTATCATCTTTGAGTGATCAGTTATATTGACTTATTAGGTCAGTATGGAAAATGATATATAAAGAAAACTAATTTTTAAAAAGTTACTTTCAAGCATTTTTCTAAAGCAATTAGAAGATTAAATGGAAACCACATAATTTTTTTCTATATTAGTTGTTAGCTGATGAAAAGACCAGGGAGGAATTCTCAAACTGGAGGGCCGAATGATCAAGCAACAGATCATCATCCTTTGAACAACCTAGAGGATTTATAGATTGTTCTGTCTCTCTGTTGTTTACGAGAATAGGCTGATTTCTAAAAATCAGCTATGGTAACTACCCTACGTCCTTTCACTCTTTACTGAGCACCTGCAGTGTCTCAGCCATCAATCAAGCTATGTACTGAGGATGCAATGATGAGTAAGACACAGCGTGGCCTGCCAGGACTAAGCAGACATTACATGCTTAGTCTATAGAGGGAAGACACACTAAGGCTGTTTAATTACATTTGGGAAGTAGTTTGAGAAAAGTTTCCCAGGAGAGGTGTTATTTATACATAATACTGAAGGGTGAGTAGGCGTTAACTTGGAAAAGGTGGAGGGAAGTGGGGATAAAAGGCATCATTTAGAGGCTTCCATATGAAACGGTTTGTGTCAGGAATGGAAGAGAAATCTTCAAGTTTACCTGAGCCCTATGATCCTGGAAAACAGTGATCTCATGGCCCTTCGTATTCTAGAATGGCTTACTGTAAGGAACCATTCTCCCCATATAAATTTGAAAAACCTCACAAATTTCCCCTTTATTTACCTATGACAAGCTCAGACATAGACCCTTAGATTCTCATTCTTTGCTTAATAGTTAGCTGAATTGTTTGTCCCCATTGATTAATCTAAACAAAATGTCTGTTACTTTGACAAGCGTTAGTTAAGCTTTTCTCTTTCCACCAGGCCTCAGAACTTTTACCCACCCTCACTTGCTACAGCCTCTCTGTAACAGTCCTTCCTGAGCATTAACTGACCTCAGTGAAACATCCTCTGATTTTACTGTCTGGTCAAGTCCCTCTAGCTTTCTGCCCACATTCCATGTGTTCTTTCTAGCCTTGTTCACACTTCCCCCTAGAAAGAAAAGCCCTTTTCTGCTAGAACTGATACATTAATTCAGCAAAGTTGCAGGATATAAAATCCTGTGCAGAAATTGGTTGCATTTCTATACACCAATAATGAAGCAGAGAAAGAGAAATCACAGAGCTAGAGATAACAATCCTAAAATTTGTATGGAACCAGATAAAAACCCAAATAGCCAAGGTAATGTTGAAAAAGAAAAGCAAAGCTGGAGGCATCACAATTCTGGACTTTAAGCTGTATTACAAAGCTGTAATCATCAAGGCAGTATGGTACTGGCACAAAAAACAGACACATGGATCAGTGGAATAGAGAACCTGGAAACGGACCCACAAATGTATGTATGGCTAAGTAATCTTTGACAAAGCAGGAAAGAGTATCCAATGGAAAAAAGTCTCTTCAGCAAATGGTATTGGGAAAACTAGACAACGACACGCAGAAGAATGAAACTGGACCACTTTCTTACACCATACACAGACATAAATTCAAAATGGATGAAAGACCTAAATGTGAGACAGGAAATCATCAAAATCCTACAGGAGAACACAGGCAAGAATCTCTTTGACCTCAGCTGCAGTAACTTCTTACTTGACATGTCTCAGTAGGCAGGGCAAACAAAAGCAAAAATGAACTATTGGGACTTCATCAAGATAAAAAGCTTCTGCACAGCAAAGGAAACAATCAACAAACTAAAAGGCAACCAAAAGAATGGGAGAAGATACTGGCAAATGACAATGGGATAAAGGTTATTACCCAAAATCTATAAAGAACTTATCAAACTTAATAGCCAAAAAAGAAACCACCCAGTTACGAAATGGGCAGAAGACATGAACTGACACTTTTCCAAAGAAGACATCCAGATGGCCAACCGACACATGAAAAGATGCTAAATATCACTCATCATTAGGGAAATACAAATAAAAACCACAATTAGATGGGAATACAAGCTGGTACAGCCACTCTGGAAAACAGTATGGAGGTTCCTCAAAAAACTAAAAATAGAACTACCCTACGACCCAGCAATTGCACTACTAGGCATTTATCCAAGGGGTACAGGTGTGCTGTTTCAAAGGGACACATTCGCCCCCATGTTTATAACAGCACTATCAACAATAGCCAAAGTACTGAAAGAGCCCAAATGTCCATTGATTGGTGAATGGATAAAGAAGATGTGGTATATATAGACAATGGAGTATTACTTGGCAATCAAAAAGAATGAAATCTTGCCATTTGCAACTATGTGGATGGAACCAGAGGGTATTATGCTAAGTGAAATTAGAGAAAGACAAAAGTCCTAGGACTTCACTCATATGAGGACTTTAAGAGACAAAACCGATGAACATAAGGGAAGGGAAACAAAAATAATATAAAAACAGGGAGGGGGACAAAACAGAAGAGATTCATAAATATGGAGAACAAACTGAGGGTCACTGGAGGGGTTGTGGGAGGGGGAATGGGCTAAATGGGTAAGGGGCACTAAGGAATCTACTCCTGAAATCATTGTTGCACTATATGCTAACTAATTTGGATGTATTTAAAAAGAATAAAAAATAAAATTAAAAAAAACACAATGAGATACCAGCTTACACCTGTAAGAATGGCTAAAATTAGCAACTCAGGAAATAACAGATGTCGGCGAGGATGCAGAGTAGGGGAACACTTTTGCACTGCTAATGGGAATGCAAACTCGTGCAGCCACTCTAGAAAACAGTATGGAGGTTCCTCAAAAAATTAAACAGAGTTACCTGATGACCCAACAATTGTAGTAATAGGTATTTATCCAAAGGATAGAAAAATGCTGATTCGAAGGGGTACATGCACCCCAATGTTTATAGCAGCGCTATCAACAAGAGCCAAATTGTGGTAAGAATCCAAAGTCCATTGACTGATGAATGGATAAAGTATACGTAGTCTATTTACAATGGAATACTAGGTCAGCAATCAGAAAGGATGAAATCTTGCCATTTCAACAATGTGGATGGAACTAGAGGGTATTATGCTAAGCGAAATAAGTCAATCACAGAAAGACAAATACATGATTTCACTCATGTGGAATTTAAGAAACATAACAGATGAACATAAGCAAAGGGAAGGAAAAACAAGATAAAAACAGAGAGGGAGGCAAACCATGAGAGAATCTTAAATAAGGAGAACTGGGGGTTGCTAGAGGGGAGGTGGGTGGGGAAGGGAATAAATGGGTGATGGGCATTAAAGAGGGCACTTGTTGGGATGAGCCCTGGGTGTTATATACAAGTGATCAATCACTGGGTTCTACTCCTGAAAACAATACTACACTGTATGTTAATTTAAATAAATTTAAAAAAAATTAGCTGAAGAAACAAAAAAATCTGAATATACTTAATATCAATTAAGAAAACTGAATTATTTAAAAATATATATCCTTCTTGACCCCTTAAAAAAAACTAGCAGGTTCAGGGGAGCTCTAACACATATGCAACACATAATATCCAAATCTTATTTTAACTCTTCCACAGTTTAGACAAATTAGAAATTTCCCTAAAATAATTTCATTAAGCTAGTATAATCTTATTTTTTAGTTAAAAAAAAATGTTGAGAGAGAGACACATGTACATGCAAGCACAAGTGGGGGAGGGGGAGAGAGAAAGGGAGAGAGAAGATCTCAAGCAGGCTCCACCCTGAAAGCCCCCAATGCGGGCTCAAACTCATGAACTGTGAGATCACGACCTGAGCTAAAATTAAGAGTTGGATGCTTAACTGAGCCACCCAGGAGCCCCAGCTAGTATAATCTTTAACATGAAAGAAGAAAAAATGCAAGAATAGCATGAGTAAAGTAATTATAAGCCAAACTTACTTATAAATGTGGTGACAATCCTAAAAATGTGTATTAGCAAACTAGATATAGAAAGGTTCAAAAATCATGACTGAATACAGTTGTAGCTTAACATTAGAGAAACCTATTAATGTATTTCATCATGTTAATAGACTATTAAAAAACTCTATGATATCAATACATTCAGAAAAATCACTTTTCAAAATTCTACGTCTGTTAATTATAAAATATCTGTAGAAATTAATAATGAAAACATACATTTTCTGAACCTTTTAAAGGGCATGCACCAAAATCTTCAGGAAACATTTATACACAATGGTAGTGTCAGAACCATTTATTTTCAAGTCAGACACAAAGCAAATGTACTGTAATACCAATTTTTTAGACTCTCATGCTGAGGATCATTGCCAAGAAGCTAAAGAATAAAGAACAAAAAGGCCAACAATCAGAAGGAAGTAACAAAATTTTCATTATTCACAAGCTACTATCTACAGAGAAGCCAAGAGATTCCCTACAGGTAAACTATGAAAAATCAAACATTAGCAGCATTTACAGATATAGTATCAATGTAAATATATATACACACATCAATGTAAATATGCACTTGTTGGCCTTGAAATATCTTTACTAAAATAACATTAAATGAAACAGGTTACAGAATAGGAGGTGTAAGTGATGTCACCAAAATGGTCACATAGGAGATCCCAGTCTCTGTATTGTAACAAAAATAATTAGACAGCTATACATGAACAAAAACAATTCTGGAAGAGCTCTGGAGTCCACTTAAGAAATTTTAGTCACACACTGGAACAAAACACCTGAGAATAACTGCACAAGAAGGAAGACAGCTTCATTTTGTGTGCAACATTCCATCAGCCAAGCTGGCATTGCTCAGGGCCAAGGGGAAACTTCCTAACTAGAAAGAGTTCTTTTATCTGGAAAGGAGAACTAGGGTGAGAAACCTGCTTCTCTACTCTTTTGGAACACCGCATGAATACCCTGCTTCAGTTTCATCCCACCCAGACTATCAAAGCTGAGATGCAGATAGATGGCTAGGAACAAGAAAGAAAAGCCGGGGCTGTCAATAGCAGCCACACAGTGGGAGTGATCACAGTTCACCGTGACCTGCTCTAAAGACAAAACCAGTAGCTTTCACCACTGAAGAAGGAAGCAATGGCCAGCACAGCTGCCACAGACCTCTAGTAGATTTCACTAGCTTTCGTATCACAGGTATTCATGTTTGCTGATGCCAGCCAACCTGAGTCAGTTCCAACTTCTTCCTGCCTTACTAGAATCTGGGAAACACACTTTTTAAGATGGAAGTTTAGAGTGAAAAACACTTGGATTAGGAAAAAAAGATTTCAAATACACAACCTAACTTTATACCTCAAGGAATTAGAAAAAAAACTTTAAAAAGTTTGTTTCCTTATATCCTAAATCAGCATATGGAGGGAAATGACAGAGATCAGAAAAATAGAAAAAATTAACAAAACCAAGAGCTGGTTTCTGAAAAAAAATAAGTAAAATTGATGAAACCTTTAGATAGGTTAAGAAAAAAGGAAAGAAGCCTCAAATAAAGTCAGAAAGGAAAGAGGGACATTATTACTAATGAGACAGAAGTGGAAAAGATAATGAGATTACTATGAACAGCTACATGCCAAAAAATTGGACAACCTACAAAAAAATGGATACATTCCTAGAAATATGCAAATTACCCAGAATGAATCATGAAGTAATAGCAAATCTGAACAGACCAATCATGAGTAAGGAGATTGGATCATTTATAAAAAAACCTCTCAACACAAAAATGTCCAGGGCCAGATGGTTTCACTGGTTAATTATACCACCCATTTAAAGAAGAATTCATGCCAATCCTTCTCAAACTCTTCCAAAAAATTGAAGAGGTGGGAATACTCCTTTAAAGGAGTTTAAACTTAATTTATGAGACTAGCATTACCCTGATACTATAAGAAAAGTATGAGTTGATATCCCTGATGAAATAGCTGCAAAAATTTTCAAAAAAAAATTTAGCAAACTGAATTTAACACATATTAGATCATACACTGTTATCAAATGGGATTTATCTCTGAGAAACAAGGATTGCATACAAATCAATTAATGTGATACATGACAGTAGAACAAGAGATAAAAATTATATGATCTTTTCAATAAACACAGAAAAAGCAGTTGTTAAAATACAGCATACTTTCATGATAAAAACACTCGACAAATTGATATAGAAGGAATATGCTCCAAAATAATAAAGGCATATATGATAAGACTACAACCAACATCAGACTCAAGGATGAAAGGCTGAAAGCTTTTCCTCTAAGATCAACAAGACAAGGGTGCTCACTCTCACCACTCCTACTCAATTTGGTTCTGGAAGTGCTATCCAGAGCAATCAGGCAAGAAATAGAAATTAAAGACACCCAAATTAGAAAAGAAGTAAAACTGTCTTTGTTTCAGGTGATATGAACTTATACAGAGAAAATCCTACAGACTCCATCAAAAAATAATTAGAACTAACAAATTCAGTAAAGTTGCAGAATATAACAATCAATATGCAAAGATTAGTTGTATTTTTTTATACGTTAACAGTGAACTATTAGAGAAATTAAAAATACCCATTGCATCAAAAACAATAGAATATTTAGGAATAAATTTAACAATGGGGATGTAAGATCTGTACATTGAAGACTACAAGATTCTGATGAAAGTAACTGAAGACATAAATAAATGGAAAGATTTTCTGTGTTCATGGATTAGAAGAATTACTGTTAAAACGTCCATACTCACTAAAGCCATCTATAGATACAAGGTATCTCTATCAAAATTCCAATGGCATTTTTCACAGAAAGAGAACACATAATAAAATTTGAGTGGAATCACTAAAGATCTTAAATAGCTAAAGCAATTCTGAAAAAGAATAAAATGGGAGGCATCATACTTCCTAATTTCAAACTAACAATAAAGCGATAGTAGTCAAATCAGTATGACGCTGAAATAAAAACAGACACATAGGTCAATGGAACAGAATAGAGAACCCAGAAATAAACCCACACATATATGGTCAACTAACATTTAATCAGGGATCCAAGAATACTCAATGGGCAAAGGATAGTCTCCTCAACAAATGATGTTGGGAAAAGTGAATAACCACATGCAGAAGAATTAAAGTGGACCTTTATCTTGCACTGCTCACAAAAATAACTCAAAATAGATTAAAGATTTAAACGTAAGAATAGAAACCACAGAGCTCCTAGAAGAATACATAGGGAATGAGCCCTTGGACATTGATCTTGGCAATGACTTTTTGATCTGCCACAAAAAGCAAAGGCAACAAAAGCAAAAATAAACAGTGGGACTACATCAAACTAAAAAGCCTTTGCACAGAACAATCTACAAAATGATCATCCTACAGAATTGGAGGAAACATTTGCAAATCACATATCTGATAAGTGGCTAATATACAAAATATATAAAGAACTTACATAACTGAATAGCAAAAGGAAAACAAAACCCCAATGATCTAATTAAAAAATAGGCAGAGAAACTGTGTAGATATTCTTCCAAAGATGACATACACATGGCCAATATGTACATGAAAAGGTGTTTGACACCTGAAGGATCTAGAAAAAGAAAAGACAAAACCAGAAATCAGTCAGATGAAAGGAAGTAATACAGATTGGGGCAGAAATAAAATAGAAACTAAAAAACCAATAGAATGGGTCAATAAAACCAGGAGTTGGTTCTTTGAAAAGATAACTGATAAAACTTTAGCAGACTCCTCAAAGAAAAAAAAATGGGCTCAAATGAAAATAATTGAAACAGAAATAACAACTGACATAGAAATACAATTATGAGAGATTATGAAACAAACAACATATATGACAACAAATTGGACAACCTAGAAGAAATGGATAAATCCTAGAAACATATAACCACCTCAAACTGAATTGGGAAGAAATACAAAATTTGAACAGACCAATTACCAGCAATGAAATTGAATCAGTAATCAAGAACTCCAGATAAGCAGAAGCCCAGGACCACTGACTTCACAGGTGAATTCTACCAAACATTTCAAGAAAAGTAAGTATCTATTCTTAAACTACTTCAAAAAACAAAAGAGGAAGGGAAGTTCCAAATCATTCTATGGGGCCAACATTACTCTGATACCAAAACCATATAAAGACACTACAAAAAAAGAGAACTAAAGGCCCATATGTTTGATGAACATAGATGCAAAAATCCTCAATAAAATATTAGCAAATTGAATCCAACAATACATTAAAAAAATCTTTCACCACGATCAAGTGTGATTTATTCCTGGGATGCAAGTGTGGTTCAATATTTGCAAATCAATCAATGTGAAACATCACATCAGCAAAAGATTAAAAAAAAAACATAATTTCAATAGATGCAGAAAACTTTTTGACAAATTACATCCATTCATGATTAAAAAAAAAAAACCTCTGCAAAGTAGGTTTAGAGGGAATATACCTCACTAAATAAAGGCCATATATGAAAAACCCACAGCTAACATCATCCTCAATGGGGAAAAACTGAGAGCTTTTCCCCTAAAGGACAGGAACAAGACAAGATGTCCACTCTCACCACTTTTATTCAATGTAGTACTGGAATCCTAGCCACAGCAATCTGATGAAAAAGTAGATGAGAAAGTCCGATGAGAAGTAGAACTTCTTTACCAATTTGGTACTATAGCAGAAAGCTGCTTTCACAGGAAGGAAGGACCAAATCAGGTAAACAGGTAAATTGGGCTATAGACTGCTGGCTGGCTGTGTTGCAGGTGAAGCAGCCCAGAGCGGAGATGATTAACAAAAGTAAATGTGCCTTGTTAACTCTGAGGTCACATGTCCTACCTGTCTCATCCTTTAGGCTAGCTAAGGTAAACAGAGGTGGTGCCTCCTGTAGGCTGTAAACAACCTTCCGCCCGACTGCCCAGAGCCAATATATTTTTGTTTTAACCCAAACCCCTAACCCCAAGCATCTTCAAAACCCCCTTTCCCTCACATCCACAAGTTAATGTTCACAGATTCATTGTCTCTTTGTGCATGTCCATGGCCATGTTTGTAAGCCTTCTGATCCTAATAAAAACAGGGCAAGGACCCTTATTCAGGGCTCTGGTCTCTTCCCGAACATTAGCCATCTCTCACTTTTCATCCTGCATCCTGCTCATTTGCTGGCTAAAAGAGAACTTTACACTTAGAGTCTACGACAATACACAAAAATAAACTCAAAATCAATTAAGGACTTAAATGTGAGACCTGCAACAATAAAAAATCCTCAAAGAGAGCACAGGCAGTAATTTCTCTGATAATGGCCATACCAACATTTTCTAGGTATGGCTCCTGAAACAAGGGAAACAAGCAAAAATAAACTATTGGGCCTACCTCAAAAAGCTTTTGCAAAGCAAAAAAAAAAAAAAAAAAAAAAAAAAAACAACTAAATAAAAACACAACTTGCTGAATGGGAGAAGATATTTGCAAATGACGTATCTAATAAAAGGTTAGTATCCAAAATATATAAAGAACTTAAAGGGGCGCCTGGGTGGCTCGGTCGGTTAAGCGTCTGACTTTGGCTCAGGTCATGATCTCGCGATTCATGAGTTCGAGCCCCGCATCAGGCTCTGTGCTGACAGCTCAGAGCCTGGAGTCCGTTTCAGATTCTGTGCCTCCCTCTCTCTCTGCCCCTCCCCTGCTCATGCTCTGTCTCTCTCTGTCTCAAAAATAAATAAAAAAAAACATTAAAAAAAAATTAAAAAAAAAAAAAAGAACTTAAAAAACTCAATGCCAAAAAAATTCCATTTAAAATTGAGAAGAGAGAACAGTCATTTCTCCAAGGATGACATATGGATGGGCAACAGACACATGAAAAGATGCTTCACATCACTTATCATCAAGGACATGCAAATCAAAACCACGATGAAGTATCACTTCATACATGTCAGAATAGCTAAAATCAAAACCACAAGAAACAACAAGTGTTAGCAAGGATGTAGAGAAAGGGGAGCCCTCTTGCACTGTTGGTGGGAATGCAACCTTATGCAGCTACTGTGGAAAAGAGTATGGTGGTTCCTCAGACAATTAAAAATAGAACTACCAATCTTCAAGCAGTTCCATTACTGGGTATTCACCCAAAGAATATGAAAACACTAGTTTTAAAAGATATATGCACCCCTGTGTTTATTGCAGCATTATTTACAATAGCCAAATTATGGAAGCAACTCAAGTGCCCATCACTAGGTGAATGGATAAAGAAGAGGTGGTATATATTAAGTGGAATATTAGCCATAAAATAATGAAATCTTGCCATATACAACGACCTGGATGGAGCTCGAGAGTATAACGCTAAGTGAAATAAGTCAGATAAAGATAAACATATGATTTCACTCATGTGGAATCTAAAAACAAAGAAAAAAGAGACAAACCAAGAAACAAATTTTTTTTTTTAATGTTTATTCGTTTTTGAGAGACAGAGACAGAGCGTGAGTGGGGGAGGGGCAGAGAGACAGAGGGAGACACAGAATTCGAAGCAGACTCCAGGTTCTGAGCCATCAGCACAGAGCCCGACACAGGACTCGAACTCATAAACTGTGAGACCATGACCTGAGTCAAAGTTGGACACTTAACCGAGTCACCTAGGTGCCACATCCAAGAAACATACTCTTAACTATAGAGAACTGATGGTTAACAGAGGGGAGACGGAGGGGGCAACAGGCGAAACAGGTGAAGGGGATTAAGAGTACACATCACAAGCATAGAATTGAGTCAGTATATTGTACACCTGTAACCAATATAACACTGTTAAGTATACTGGTATTAACATAAAAAAATACCAATTGGAAATGGGAAAATAAGAACAGGATATTAAAGAGAAATTGCACTCCCATATTCATTGCTGCATTATTTATAATAATATATGGAAATAATCTAAGTGTGTGCCAATGGATCCATTTATATACATATGGATAATTTCATCTATATACAAATACATAAAAAAGATTATAGGGGTGTCTGGGTGGCTCAGTTGGTTGAGCATCCTGAGCCTTGATTTTTGCTCAGGTCATGATCTCACAGTTTGTGAGACAGCCCTGCATCAGGTTCTGTGCTGACAGCATGGTGCCTGCTTGGGATTCATATTCTCTCTCTCTCTCTACCCCCTACTACCTCAAAATAAATAAACTTTAAAAAAGATGATATATATGTATTAGTTATATATATGATTATATATAAAGAGGGAGAATATATACAACAGATATTATTCAGCCCTGAGAAAGAAGGAAACCCTACCATTTGTGACAATGTGGATGAATCTGGAAGACATTATGCTAGGTGATAGAAGTCAGAGAAAGAAAAATGCTGCATGATTTCACTTACATGTGGAAACTAAAACAACCAATCATAGAAACAGCAAGTAGAGTGGTGGTTATCAGGGGCTGGGGGTGGGAGAAATCTAGTGATGTGGTCAAAGGGTACAAACTTCCAGTTATAAGATGAATAAGTTCTGGGGATCTAATGTACATTTTGATTATGCTTAACCATGCTATATCATGTACTTTAAAGTTGCTAAGAGACTAGATCTTAAATGTTTTCACTTCCAGAAAGAAATGGTAATTTTGTGAGGTGTTAGCTAATGGTATAGTGGTAATCATTTTGAAATATATATAAATCAACATATTGAACACCTCAAACTTTTACAAGCTTGTATATCAATTATATCCTAAGAAAGCTGAAAATAAGAAGTGTGACTATAGTATGATGACATTTTTGCAAAAAAATGTATATTTAAGTACATAACAAATTGGGTGAACACAAAATTGGCAGGGAGGGAAAAGAGCAATAATTCAAACAAGGTCATTTGAATTCTATAAGAGAATGTTGATAACTAGCAGAGAATACTACCTTACTGCCATTTACAAAGTTTCCTTTATCACCTCCTTGTTCCTCTCAACTCTTTCATACATTCTGCTTTGAAACCTGCCTGTTCACCAGGGACAGGCAACTGGTAACTATGGGAAGATCGGTTTAGTCTCCTTTGTAATCAGGGAATTATATATTAAGTCAAAATGAAATAGCAAACAGATGTGAGATTTACAAACATTAAAAATTTTGACAATACCAAATGGAGTCTGGAGTGTGGAGTGATGTAAAATTTCTTACACTGCTCCTGAAGCACATTGGTAGAAACACTTTGGAGAGCACATGCCAATTTCTGGTAAAGAATAAACATGTATTTCTCATCAATTCCACTCGCAGGTATATATCCCAGGCTGTGTTTCCTAAACAGCTGATATCCTGGAACAATCACAAGGAGTACATAGAGGGTCCGTGGGAGGTGTAAAATTTTCGAGAGAGAAGACTTCAGAATTAAGTTTTTCAGACCTACCTAACTACTTAAAAGCAGGTGGGTATTTCTTTTGATTTTTTTTCACTTGGCAATGTATCAAGGACATTTTTCAAGTTACTGCATACAGATCTATTACACTGTGTGGGGGCACCAGTCATTGATGAATTTGGATCCTTAGAAAACTAATGTCAAAAATGCAACTCAGGCACTCTCTGTAATATCTGAAGACAGATTTATTTGTAGCATACTTTTTCTTATATTCCTGAAACTCTTCCAAATTCAAAAGACATAGGCTTGAAGTGATGTTATTTCTGGTACTCGGGTTTTCCCACAGTAGGTTGTTGGTTGCCTATTAGATGTTTCTTCTATGTGGCTTTTTTTTTAATGTTTTCAGGAATAGAATTTAGTAATTCATTATTTACATATAACACCCAGTGCTCATCCCAACTATGTTGCCTTTTTAAATGACCAAGCTGTTGGTTCTGTTCTGTTGTTGGAACTTTGCATCCAAGGTTCTCTGCACTTGAATAAACCATATACATTCCTAGGGGATAATGGGAGGCTTCACAAAGTGGTGTAGCCCTGATTCTGTTTTTTACCTTGTTGTTGCTGACATCCCATTCTATCTTTTCTGGATTGTTCTGGATGATCTCTAAAGTCCAGGAAAAACCAATGATGATAAACACACATCAGTATAGCCTATAGGCCTTCTAATGCTACAGTGAATCCAGTGATCTGGAGGCCTACTCAATACTCAACAGGGGGATACTGGCTTTGTTAGTATCAATTGACAATTCAAAGAACCTTGTATTAAATACTCCTTGAGCTCACTGGATTTGGGACTGTGTGTGATTGTGTCCTCTTCTCATCCCTCTAAATAAATGTAGGCTCCCTTTAGCTGGCCTGGGTTCCATAGAGTTGTCATTATATTCATACTTTATTGCCCTCCTTCATATTTCTGGTGGTCAAATGGGGACCATGAAATTTTTTTATTGATCTGTTTTCTAAATGTCATGAGTGAGAAAAGATGAGTGTTTAATAAAGGAACAAGGCACAGGAGCATTTGGAAATTTTTGAGACCAAACACACTAGATTTAATAGATGTTTTAGATGTAGATTTGTAAATTTAGGTGTTTGTACCACTGGGTGTTCTAACTAAACAATGTGTTATTCTAGGTTTAGCAGGGATTAGGGACACCTGGGTGGCTCAGGTGGTTGAACGTCTGACTTCAACTTGGGTCATGATCTCGCGGTTCTGTGCTGACAGCTCAAAGCCTGGAGCCTGCTTCAGATTCTGTGTTTCCCTCTCTTTCTGCCCCTCCCTCACTTGCACACTGTCTCTCTGTATCTCAAAAATAAGCAAACATTAAAAAATTTTAAAAAAAGGAATTGGGGTCCCTGGGTGGCTCAGTCAGTGAAGCGTCTGTCTTCCGCCTAGGTCATGATCTTGCCATTCCCGAGTTCGAGCCCTGCGTCCGGCTCTGCTGACAGCTCAGAGCCTGGAGGCTGCTTTGGATTCTGTGTCTCCCTCTCTCTCTGTTCCTCCCCTGCACGTGCTCTCTCAAAAATAAATAAAGATAAAAAAAATATAAAAAAATAGGAACTGGACTTCCTTCAGGTAAGATTTTCCTTAGACAGTAATAGAAATGGTGGTGCCTTTGCTACTCTTATTTATAGTTTAACTGGAACAAAAAAAACATTCAGTTGTGTAATTCTGCATTTTCTTAATGGGGCTAGAGGAATGGATGACTGCTTGCCCTTAAAACCATACTTCCACCCTTCTATCTTGGAGTAAGTCATCTACCTGGGACAAGAAAATGGCTATAACAGTGAGAAGGTAAAGAACTAGAAAGAATAGTCATGCTGACAGCCAAGTGTGGTTCTTCTATATTAAAGACAACTTAATTGAAGAATTAAAAACTTCCAAGTGTTCAGGTGATTAAGATTTTTAAACCAATAAGAACACTTTTTTTTCAATATATGAAATTTATTGTCAAATTGGTTTCCATACAACACCCAGTGCTCATCCCAAAAGGTGCCCTCCTCAATACCCATCACCCACCCTCCCCTCCCTCCCACCCCCCATCAACCCTCAGTTTGTTCTCAGTTTTTAACAGTCTCTTATGCTCTGGCTCTCTCCCACTCTAACCTCTTTTTTTAAGAACACTCATTCTTAAAGTGATAGTTTCATTTGCATGACTCTAACCCCTGAACACTATTAAAAAATTGTATTTCAGAAAAAGAAATAAAAGGCATAGAAATAAAGAGGCAAAAGTATTTACAGACACGATATCATATATAGAAATACCTGAATACTTCACCAAAAAACTGTTTGAATAAATTCAGTAAAATTTCAGGATATGAAGTTAACATGCAAAAATCAGTTGTGTTTCTACATACTAGTAACTATCAGAATGAGAAATTAAGAAAATCTTATTTACAATTGCGTCAGAGAGTAAAATATCTGGATATAAATGTAACCGAAATGGTGAAAGACCTGCACACAGAAAGCTGTGAAAATGATGAAAGAAACTGAAGATGGCAAAAATAAATGCAAAGGCATTTCGTGCTCATAGATTAAAGTATTGTTAAAAGGTCATACTCCCCAAAGCCATCTACAGATTCAGTGTAATCCCTATCAAAATTCCATTGGCATTTTTCCCAGAAATAGAACAATCCTAAAATTTGTATGGAACCACAAAGCACTCCCAATAGAGCAATCCTGAGAAAGAACAAAGCTGGAGGTATCACACTCCCTGATTTCAAACTATACCACAAAGCTGTAACAGTATGGTACTGGCATAAAAACAGACCCATATCTCATTGTAACACGATGGAGAGCCCAGAAATAAACCGATGCATCTATGGGCAATTAATTTACATCACAGGGGCCAAGAATATACAATGGGGGCAAAAAGTTCTCTTTGATAAATGGTGTTGGAAAAACTGGACAGCCACATACAAAAGAATGAAACGGGACCCAATTTTACAGCATACTCAAAAATCAAAAAATGGATTCAAGACTTGAACAGAAGACCTGAATTTCCTGTCAGGGAATAGATGCACAATGAAAATCAATGTATCAGGTATAACATACCCTAACATATCAGGTAGCACTTGCCTAGGTCTATTCTTGCAATACCTTCCCTGCTTCAGTGCCTGTCATGAAATCATATCAGATTCTCACTAGTACATGGTTTGAAAAATACATTGTTAGACAACTATCTACACACTTGTCCATTTGTAGCATGTGGCAGAAAACCATTATATTACTGCTTCCCAAAGTTCAAGGAGCATCATACTTAACTGAATATTTTGACAAAATAAAGATTCCTGGGACCTGTTGCTAGGTATATTGATTTCAAGAGTCTTAGGTTGGCTCAAGGGAATCTGCCTTTTTAAGAAGCCCACTAGCTAATTCTGAAGTAGTTGGTCTGAGGACCATGCTTTATCAAAGCCCTCTGCATTTAGGGACTGCTCTTTCAAATAGCCATTAATGACAATAATGAAAGTAACAATAGTTTTAAAGATACGAAAATTTTCTCTGCTTACTTTGTACATCAAGAAACCCTTAGTAGCACTTAAGTATTCATTTTCAATGACTCTTGGACAAAGTTTTAGAGGAAAATTCATTAGGCTGCAGAAAAGGGTTTGTATACAGCTAGTGATGCAGGGATAGGAACCCAGTCCATTCCCAATTTGTCAAATCTGAATCAAATATACACATTATATGAATTTTTAGAAAATGTTCAAATGTAGGTACAGTCTGTTCTGGGATAATGTGCATTTCTGTAATTCATGTTGCTTCAACATGATTGGTAATTGCCTTAATCTGTTAGGGCTGCTATAACAGAATACCGTGGACTAGGTGGTTTATAAACAACAGAAATTTGCACAATTCTGGAAGCTAGGAGTTTAAGATCAAAGTGCCAGCAGATTAGATGTCTCGTGAGAGCACTGTTTCCCGGTTAGTAATGCCATCTTTTTATTGTGTCCTCACATGGTGGAAGAGGCAAGAGAGCTCTCTGGGGTCTCTTTTATAAGGTTACTAAGTCCCACTTAAGAGGCCTCTACCCTCATGACCTAACCAATCTCATCAATGCCCTACTTCCTAATACTATCACCTTGGAGATTAGGTTTTAACATATGAATTTGGGGGTGGGGGACACATTCAGCAATAGCAGTAATGCGCTGTAATATCAAAATAATACTGAATTTGGATTGGTTTATCCAGGATTTTCCCAGTGCACTAATCTTTTACACTGCCAGGCAACAGGAGCTGAGCATAAGATGCATTACTACAGAGGAACACAGCAAGGTACAAAGAAACTCAGGACTGTTCAGGGGCGCCTGGGTGGCGCAGTCGGTTAAGCGTCCGACTTCAGCCAGGTCACGATCTCGCGGTCTGTGAGTTTGAGCCCCGCGTCAGGCTCTGGGCTGATGGCTCGGAGCCTGGAGCCTGTTTCCGATTCTGTGTCCCACTCTCTCTCTGCCCCTCCCCCGTTCATGCTCTATCTCTCTCTGTCCCAAAAATAAATAAACGTTGAAAAAAAAAATTAAAAAGGAAACTCAGGACTGTTCAGAATCCCATCGATATTTTCACTCTTGGCTGTGCTTGGCCACTGACCTGCCTTAAAAGTCTCCCTTGGTTTTTGCTGATCCTTTTGAATGTTGCCCTTGTTACTACATAGCTCAGTGGTCTCAACCCTCCTGTTACCCCTTTCCATCAAGCTACTATTAATTCCTGCAACAAATACCTATATTTACTGTGCCTATATTAACTATGGTAGTTATTCATTAGGGATTTAACCTTTTAAAGTATGTTAGTATTCGTTTTTTGTTGTTGTTAGCATTCTGTAAGTAAAATTGCATAAGTTTGAGCGATCTGTTGCTAATCCAAATTTTCTTGCAAGCCCTGTCACGTGTCTTGTGTAATTTTGTAGAATGCAAGGTGTTCTGGAATACATATATTGCATTAGAGCAAAAACGCCTATGTTATTTTTTTTTTTAATTTACATGCAAGTTAGTTATCATATAGTGCAATAATTATTTCAGGAGTAGACTCCAGTGATTCATCCCCTACGTAGAACACCCAGTGCTCATCCCAACAAGTGTCTTCCTTAATGCCCCTTACACCCATTTAGCCCATCCCCCCACCTAACAACCCCTCCAGCATTCCTCAGGTTGTTCTCTATATTTAAGAGTCTCTTATGTTTTGTCCTCTTCCCTGTTTTTATATTGTTTCTGCTTCCCTTCCCTTATGTTCATCTGTTTTGTATCTTAAATTCCACATGAGTGAAGTCATATATTTGTCTTTCTCTAACTTTGCTTAGTATAATTTGCTCTAGTTCCACCCATGTTGTTGCAAATGGCAAGATTTCATTCTTTTTGATTAATACTCCATCGTATTATACCATGTCTTCTTTACCCATTAGTCCAGCGATAGACATCTGGGCTCTTTCCATACTTTGGCTATTGTCGATAGTGCTGCTATAAACAGGGTATGTGTGCCCCCTCAGAAGCACACACCTGTATCCCTTAGATAAATACCTAGTAGTGCAGTTGCTGGGTGGTAGGGTAGTTCTATTTTTAACTTTTTGAGGAACCTCCATACTGTCCAGAGTGGCGGCAGCAGTTTGCACTCCCACCAGTAGTGCAAGAGAGACCCTCTTTCTCCGCATCCTCACCAACATCTGTTGTTGCCTGAGTTAATGTTAGCCATTCTGATTGGTGTGAGGTGGTAGTTCATTGAAAAACACCTATGTTCTTAAGAAAAATAGAAATAATCATCTACCTGCATGCTGTTTGAAGTCATTGCGGTTTTTGTTTTTCTCCATGAAGAGGAATCCTGAAGAATGGATGGGTTTTGGCTTTGAGTTTGCAATCATTAAGTATTGCTTTTCTGCACCACATCAAGGGGTTTGGTTTATGAATCACCTAACTTCTTACAGTGGCAGATACACAATTCTTTCAACTCTGCTTCAAACTGTATACCTATCAGTTGAATATGCTGCTCAATTTCTGTCTGACAAACATACAGTTAAAGACTCAAGAATCAAGCCTGGAACCCAAAACAAAAGTATGGAAAGAGGTAGATTTCTTTGAGGGATCTTGAAGATCTGAGGTACTCCTTAGAGGCCTGGGTTTTTTGTGGCATAATAATGAGAAATTTTAAACCACCTTAACTATTTTTAAGTGTACAGCTCAGTAGCGTTAAGTATATTCACACTGTTGGGAAATAGATCTCCAGAACATCATCTTTACCCATTAAACAATTTCCCTCCCTGCTCCTCATTCTATTTTTTTAAAATTTAAATTCAAGTTAGTTAACATACTGTATAGCCTTGGCTTCAGGAATATAACCCAGTGATTTAGCTCTTACATGTGACATCCAGTCCTCACCCCGCAAAGTGCCCTTAATTCCCATCACCCATTTAACCCATCCCCCACCCACCTCCCTTCCAGAAACTCTCAGTTCACTGTATTTAAGAGTCTCTTATGGTTTGCCTATTTTTATATTATTTTTCCTTCCATCCCCCATGTTCATCTGTTGAGTTTCTCAAATTCCACATGAGTGAAATTATAGGATATCTTTTTCTGACTTATTTCGCTTAGCATAATGCCCTCTAGTTCCATCCACATTGTTGCAAATGGCAAGATTTCATTCTTTTTCATTGCTGAGTAGTATTCCATTGTGTGTGTGTGTATGCACATACACACACACACATCTTCTTTTATCCATTCATCAGTCGATGGACATTTGGGCTCTTTCCATACTTTGGCTATTGATAGCACTGCTATAAATTGGAGTGCATGTATTTTTAAAAAAATTCCTGACCATTTGTCAAACATGGGGTGAACTGTGTTAATATCTAAAATCACTTTTAGTTTGCAATGTCATAAAAAATTCAGAGAACCAGGGGAACTAACTTGAACCAGACATGGGACAAATCCAGGAAGAGAGAGAAATATCTTCAATCCTAAGTGTAGAAATGTTGTCAGGACACACTATCAGAATCCGAGGTGTATTAATTCAAAAGTCCCAGCAAGGAACTCTTTGACAGATGTTAAGGGGGCCCTAGGACTTCAGTGGCAACTCTGGAGCATCCACTGCTTCCTTCTGTTGTGCTTAGTGGTGCCATGGTCCAGCAAGCAGAGTACTAAATTAGGGGTGTGGTGCCCTGGCAACATCTTTCCTAATAAGTGGCAACGAGCGACTCATGAAGTCTAACAGCACTGCAAAGCTCATGCAACAAAAACAGATGTACCTCATCCTCAGAGAGTTCTCTCTTTCTGAATAATCTCAGTGAACAATCCTTTGGGGATATTTAGATGACCTTTTTCTCGAGACATCATGCTGCTTTATGCTTTCCTAAATATCTGTATAATTACGTCAAGGCATCAAATCTGTTTATCGTGTTCTTTGATGTGGATTACAGATCTAACTCACTGCTTCGTCATGTTTATCTCGATACAGAACTTTTTTTTTTATTTTTTTTTCAACATTTATTTATTTTTGGGACAGAGAGAGACAGAGCATGAACGGGGGAGGGGCAGAGAGAGAGGGAGACACAGAATGGGAAACAGGCTCCAGGCTCTGAGCCATCAGCCCAGAGCCCGACGCGGGGCTCGAACTCACGGACCGCGAGATCGTGACCTGGCTGAAGTCGGACGCTTAACCGACTGCGCCACCCAGGCGCCCCTCTCGATACAGAACTTTAAACTTTCTTCCATTAACCCCCAACCTCCACCTGGATCCAAGCAGAGCTTACTCTTCCTTCTCCTCCTCACCTACTCTGCTACCTTCCATTTAACAATATAAATGGGGAGTCTTCGGACCTTTTCATCCTAGAATCTTTTTGCAGGGATTTTAGAACCATTTTTCTAGCCAAAGATGGTGTTAAATTAAAGCCTGTTTGGTTCCATATTTAATTAGCAAGACAGACTTTTGCTTGTATACTTAAATCCCATTTCATGTTTTTTAGAAAGAGTGACTTAATGACTACAGAATGTAATAATTTTTAGAATGATACTACGTATCTATAAGGTGCTGGGCTATATGTTTTTTTCTTTCAAATATGTAGCTCTTTTCAAAAAGCATTTTTTTTAGAATGATATATATTTTAGAATGATAGACAAATATAGAAAAACTTACTGAAAAGGAACTCATTACTTTTTCTGTAAAACTCACTGCTCCTCCACGTAGTTTTTTGAGTTGAGAGGCTTATTATCCACATTATGATGCACCCAAACCACCCAAGCTATAAATCGAAGTCACCTTTAATAGCTCTTCCAATTGGTCTCCAAGTAGATTCTCTCTCAAGTGTCTCTCTCAAAATCACCCCCATTACCTGAACCTACACCTTCAACATTTCCCTCTTGGGCTATTTCATGATGTTCCTGATAACCCTGGCTTTAGTCTCTCCCTTCATCAATCTGTTTGCTTCCATAGTTGCTACAGTTAGCTTTGTTAGATTCAGGCATCTACTGAGGGATCTAACGCAATCCATTGTGTAGAGGATAAAGTCCAAACCCCTTGGCAATGAGTCCAAGGGCTCTGGTAATGCACCTTATCAGCATCACCTCCCTGCCAGTTACCCCAGCTCCAGACACACTGACAGACTTAACACTCTCAGCCTCCACCCCCTGGCATACGTGGTTTCCTTTGCTGGAAAGTCATGCTTGCTTCCTTACTATCTCCCTTCTACTGCCAAACATAGCGAGTGTGAGGTATATATCTGGGTTTTGTGGGGGACTTGAGGCTTATACAATTTGGGGGGCCCAATATAGGAAAAAGTACACAATTATGTATTCTCATAATTTTTTATAATTAAAAGTAGAGACAGGGCTTTGGAAGGGTGCCAGGCAAGTGAAGAAGTCTGAAGCTTCAGCTTGGTTAGTTTCCTGGTAAAACTGCCTCTGAATTATTGCTTAATGACTTTTATTGAACTATTGTTTATTAAACGTCTGGCAGAGTGACTAGGACAGTATGTGTATATAAAGATTTGTTTAAAGATTAAAATCCTGCTCACCTCCAAAGTTAGCTCAAATGTCACTTCTCTACAGTTTTCCTTAATTTTTCCAGTTTATTTGCTGTTTCTTCCTTTTTTCTAGAGTGCTTTGTAGACACATTTCATGTAATACTTTCCACACTGCATGGTAATTGATTGTTTCATGTGAACCAGTATCCTCAAATTTTGGCATATGTCAGAATCAGCTTGAAGAATTTGTTAATCTCACTCCTAGAGTTCCTGACTCAGACTGGGAGCAGGGTTTGAAGATTTACATTTTTAATGAGTTCCCAGGTGATGCTGATGGGCAAACTGTACAGAAGCTACATCCCAGTCCCATTCATCGTAAGCACATTCCTTGTTTGTGATCGATGCTTAAATATGTGTAAACAGAAAAGCAATTAAGCAGATTATAAAAATTTAACTTTCTAGGGGTACCTGGGTGACTGAGTCAGTTAAAGTGTCTGACTCTGGATCATGGCTCAGGTCATGATCTTGCTGTCTGTGAGATCTAGCCCTGCGTTGAGCTCTGTGCTGACAGCATGGACCATGCTGGGGATTCTCTCTCCCCCTTTCTCTCTGCCTCTCTCCCTCCCTCCCTGTCTCAAAATAAACCAAAAATTGAAATTGAATTCTCCAGTAATGTGATTAACAATATTGAGTAATAATATGTGGTCTTTCTAGTCTTTGATCACATTTTAAAAGGAAAGAAGGAAAATAAGCAGAATTTTAAAGATTCAGACTGTTCCTTAAATTACATATTCTACGTAGTACTCAGGGAAATGTTTATCAACACCAGATTCTTATTCTAGAGGAGGGCATATTATTTTTCTTATTGCAAAGATAACAACCAAAGAATTAAAGAGTATCTGTAAGATGGTACTTGATTAAAGTTATACCCATGAGTTTTTAATATTAAGAACATGTTCTATATGGCCAAAAATACTTAATATTAAGTTCCATGGGGTTTAAGATGTATACAGTGATATTAAGATTTTGAAAAAGCAGAGGAAAATGACAGAGTGGAGGCAGAGTGGAGCATAATGTTAAGAAACTTATGAATAACAAAAGAAAATTTGTTCAACAAGGAAAAAGCTTTTTAAAAATTTAGAGCAACACTTGTACCTACAGGAAATAATCAGAAATACACTGCTTTTATTTATCTAAGGATTTAGTTTTCTGAGGAGTAAAAGGGAGAAAACAGGAGAGAAGAGGATGGAGGGCGAAGTAAGAAGATTTGAAAGATTATGAAGGCCATCTTATGAAAGGTTTTATAGTATCATTTCGAGAAAGAATTACCACTTTCGACACCAGAAGTAACTGCTCTCAGTAGCCTGAAGGGCTGAGATTACTAGGGATTAAGGACAAGGACAGTCCAACATTCCTAATGTAGTGTGTTTCTCTGTGTGGAGCTGCAGTAGGTTCCGGAGGATAGGAAAGGGGAACCATTGCCCAATGCTCTGGATCCCTCTTTGGGACGGAACTTGGCATTGGCATTAAAATTGGAAATTGACAGGTAAGGTTTGGAAAGACCATAACCCTAATTTACTGTTGGGACCCATGACCTGGAACAAATAATTTTAAAATTATTTTTAAATTTTAATTTCAGTTTTAATAGCCATAGATATTGGTTACATCTTGTATATAAAATAGAATACCCCATGGGTAAATTACTTAGTATTTATGTTGGTATGATCAAAGTTTTATGAGAGCATAGAAGTCAGTGAAAAGAATCAAAGCTTCTCTCCACTTTGTTCTGGAGCAGACTCTGGGACAGACCAGTTGTATATTGGGGTTTAATGACATTATTGCTGGGACAGACTGATAGCAATAAATGGTAAAGGATTCCTATGGCAAAGTGAATCTAATGGAAGTGGAATAATCTCCACAGACTTGATCAAATTAAAATTTCCTCTTTTTTGAGTTGTAATTCCCTTACAGAAATCTTAAAATAGAGCCAGAGAACTGGCTTACACAGTATTTCATCATGGAAAGATAGAGAAGGAGCATGAGGCAGGCAAACCTTCCTGAGAATTCTCAGAAATATTCTGCGGGAGGCTAGAGCTGGGCAATTTAAGTATAAGCACAATATTGTAAATTCCTGTTTTAAGTGTCTGAAACTCTATACCTATCAAACAGCAATTGTCTCCATTTCTCCCCCTGGCCTCTGGCAACCACCATTCTACTTTGCTCCTATGAAGTTGACCATTTTAAATGCCTCCGATGTAAGTGGAATCATGTAGTATTCTCCTTCTGGGACTAGCCTAGTTCACTTAGCATAATGTCATCCACTATCATCCATATTGTTTCAAATGGCAGGATTTTCTTCTTTATGGCTGAATAATATCTCATTGTATACAGATATCACATTTTCTTTATCCATTCACCCATCGGTGGACATTTAGGTGGTTTCCATTTCTTGTTCCACTTCTTGGTTGTTGTGAATGATGCTGAAATGAACATGGAAATACAGATATCTCTTCAACATCCTGATTTCAATTCCTTTGGAAATATACCCAGAAGTGGGAAGCTGGATCACATCAGTTCTAATTTTAACTATTTGAGGAAACGTCATACTGTTTTCCATGGTGGTTGCACCAATTACCATTCCCACCAATAGTGCACAAGAATTCCAATTTCTCCACGACACTTACTATATTCATTTTTTTTTTTTTTTGAGTCTGGTAATGGTTATCTTAACAGGTGTGAGGTGATACCTCATTGTGGTTTTGATTTGCATTTACCTGACTATTGCCTTTACCTGATGGTGAGCACCTTTCCATTCTCCACTTGGATATTTTATGTTGTCGTTGGAGAAAGGTCTATTCAGTTTCTTACTCACTTTTAAATTGGGTTATTTTTTGCTATCGAGTTATAGAGTTCCTTATATACTTTGGGTATTAACCCCTTGTCAGACATATAGTTTGCAGACATCTTCTCCCATTCTGTAGTTTGCCTTTTCACTTTTTTGATTCTTTTGCTATGCAGATTTTTGGTTTGATATGGCTCCTCTTGTCTATACAGAATAACTTTTTAAAGCTTTTAATTTTGAAATAATTATAGATTAACAAGAATTTGGAAAAAAAATGAACAGAGAAGTCCTATATACCCTTCACTTAGAACAATACTATAACCAGGATAAGTAATATTTTACCAATTTTAGGTGATCAGAGTGTGTGTATGTGTGTGTGGTTCTATTCAACTTTGTCACAGATGTACATCTGTGTAACTCCCATCACAATTAGGATATAAAACTCTTCTGTCACCACAGGGCTTTGTATTGCTAACCCTTTATAGCCACACCCATCACCTCACCCCCATCATCCTTAACCCTTGGAAATCACTAATCTGTTCTTTGCCACTATAATTCTGTTATCTAAATAATGTTAGATAAGTGGAATAATACAGTATGTAACCTTCTGGGATTGGCCTCTTTCAGTACAATTCCCTTGAAATACATGCAAATAATTACATATTTCAATAGTTACTTCCTTTTTACTGCTGTGTAGCATTCCATGGCATGGATGCACCACAATTTGTTTAATTATTCACCCACTGAAGGACACTGAGCTTTCTCCAGTTTGGGGATATTATGAATAAAGCTGTTGTGAACATTTATGTACAAATTTTTGTGTAAACAAAATTTTCGTAGAAAAGATGCCCAAGAATGCAGTATCAAATACTGGTAAAAGACCACTTGACCCTTATCCAAAAATAGTCTCAATTTCCATATTTAGTATGCAACATATATAACAAACTTTTATTTAAAAAATCGTGACAGAGGGGGTGCCTGGGTAGCTCAGTCAGTTGATCATCTGACTTCAGCTCAGTTCATGATCTCACAGTTCACGGGTTCCAGCCCCTCATTGGGCTCTGTGCTGACAGCTCAGAGCCTGGAGCCTGCTTTGGATTCTGTGTCTCCCTCCCTCCTTGCCCCTCTCCTGCTCACCCTCTGTCTCTCTCAGAAATACACATTAAAAATTTTTTTAAAAGAATTGTGAAAAAGCATGTACATTAAATTTTTAAAAAATGTTTATATTTGAGAGAGTGCATGCATGCACAAGTGGAGGAGGGGCACAGGGAGACAGAATCTGAAACAGGCTACAGGCTGAACCGTCAGCACAGGGCCCAACATGGGGCTTGGACCCACCTGCTGTGAGATCATGACCTGAGCTGAAGTCTGGACGCTTAACCGACTGAGTCACCCAGGTGCCCCAAGAGTATGTACATTTAAACATTCTTTTCATGTATTAGGAGTTGCCTCTATGTACATCTGCAAACCACTGGGATTATGTGAAAATCTGTCATACTGCAGATGATGAAATGGTCTAGTGAAGAATTTCAGTTGGCATTTATTTTTTAAAAATTTTATGTAATTTTAATGTTTATTTTTGAGAGAGTGTGAGCAGAGGAAGGGCAGAGAGAGAGGGAGACACAGAATCTGAAGCAGGCTCCAGGCTCTCAGCTGTCAGCACAGAGCCTGACACGAACCACGAGATCATGACTTGAACTGAAGTCCAAACCTTAACAATTAAGTCACCTGGTTGCCCCTGAGTTGGCATTTCTGATCACCCTCTATGATAAGCAGAGCTTTAAAAATCAGACTTTTTTATTCCTTTCATCTGTATACCTTACAGCATACAAAAACTTTTTAAAATACCTCTTTCCTTCCTTCCAAATCCTTTCAAGTTAAACAAATATGATCACGCGGTTTATAATGAAATCATTTCCCCCAAGCTCTTAAAACAACCAAGCTTTTGAGTGAAGAATTAGGACAAAGCAGCACATACATATAAGTAAACTGAAATTCATAAACAGAACAGGAGCTGGCTACTTACTAAAGCTTGCAAGAGTGTTGCTCACAATGTAGACAAATATTAATGGCTTAGTAGAGGTTTTGCCTATGGCTTAAGGGTCTGAGATGCCACAGGAATAGAAATATCACTTTATCCCCATGGCTTTTAGCAGAATGTTACTGTCTGTACTTAATATACAATAATTGGTTTAATACAAAAACGCAGATTAATGTGAAACATGTATTAACACTTTTGAGTCAATTATAAATGAATTAGAAGAACAACCAAATCTGAAGGGCCCATTTCTCAATTACAGGGCAGAATAAAGGTAATTAACTTGGTTAAAATGATAAAACTCCACTTGTAGAGTTCCATTTTTTGTTAAAGGTTGTTTATTTATTTAGAGAGCGAGCATGCATGCGAGCAAGCACGAGCTGGATAGGGGCAGAAAGAGAGAGGAGAGAGAATCCCAAGCAGGCTCCGCACTCTCAGTGCAGAGCACCATGCGGGACTTGAACTCCCGAACCATGAGATAAACAGTCGGATGCTTAACTGACTGAGCCAGCCGAATTCCATTTTTATTTGAACTTACAAGTAATAATAAAAGCTAAAAACAAATTGAATTAAAGTATATAATTTTTGAGGTTGTAAAATTGTAAAAAGGATATTGAGGGTCATACTCATAGCACCCCTTTATGAAATACATTTGAACCGATACTATAATAAACAACTTAAGGAAAGTAACCTGTTAATACTTCATCAAATTTAATATGTTGTGAGTTTGGTGCTTTCTTGATTTTATCAGGAGGTATCAGTTGAAGATTTTTAAACCTGGCTGGCAGTGACTTAGAGCATTATCAATTTTAAGACATCCCAACTGCAGAGATGTTAAAATGTGAAAACAATGTGCATCTTAAAATAGGTAACACGTGGTCATCAAATAAGCACTTACTGAGCATCTTCTCTAGGAGAGGCACTGTCATAACTCCTGGGCATACAGAAATGAACAAGATACAGTTCATATGCTCAATAAGTTTGAAGCCTGGGAGGAAAAAAGTAGATCAACAATTTCACAGGTAAAGAGTAATGAGCTTATAAGTTCTCAAGTTAATTTTGTTTGAAACACAAGGAGAAACCTTCTGGTAACATCATTACATAAGGGATATTGATTATACCTTAGCTAAAAACTACAACTTATGGTTTTATGAGCAAACAGGGAATGACCTGGAACAGTCCTTCATTTCTCAAGCACCTGCAATATCACTTCCTCACAGCCACTTTAAAGTTTGTCTATTTTTGAGACATTAGAGTTCCAAAAACAAAAAATCATTTTCCTCTTGAGTATCAAGATTCAGAAATGAACCAATATTCAGTTCATTCTTTTCTCAGATATTTTACCATCCTGCAGCTGAAGTAAAATATAACATTTTAGTCCCAAAGGAGAACTACTAAAAATAAAGATAAAATAATGACTTGGTCTTAAAATAACCCCAAAGACAGTGTGTGTGCTCAATTCAGGTCCCCAAACAGGGCTGAGTAAACAACATAATCATTTGTGATAGAGACCATGGTGATGTGCAAACCTGAATCCTTCACTTTCTGCCAACCATGCTAGATTCCTGAAGAGTGGTATGTGTGTGTGTGTGTACTTAACAATTGTGGCGTAGTGTGGTATAACCAAAAATAAATACGTGGTCTTTGTCCCTGGTTCCTGTCAGAGTTCCTAAAACCCTTACAACATATCTTTTGTATGCTGATGAGGACTCATGGTGGGGGTGGGGTATAAACAGCATCAGATAGAGGCTGGTTGCCAGAAAAATCAACCATGTGATTAGAGATTAGAATTTTCAGCCTCACTCCCTGACCTCTGGGGAGGGGAGAAGAGCTGGAGATCAAGTTCAATCGCTAAGGGCCATTGATTTAATCAATCATGCCTCTGTAAAGAAATCTCCATTAAAACTCCTGAATGATGGGGTTTGGAGAGTTTCCAAGTTGGCGAACTTGCTTAAGGGCTAGGAGGGTGGAGTGTGTGCTCAGAGAGTGCACAGAAGGGCTCCCTCCCCCATCGCTTGTCCAATACATTTGGCTGTTCCTGAGTTGCAGCCTTTATAATAACTTGGTAATTAAAGTACTTTCCTGAGTTCTGTGAGTCATTCTAGCAAATGATCAAACCTGAGGAGGGGGTCATAGGCACCCCTGAATTTGTAATTGGCCGGGCAGAAGTGTGGGTAGTCTGAGAACTCCAACTGTAACTGACGGTGGGCCAGTCTTGTGGCACTGGGCCCTTAACCTGAAGGGTTAAGGTTAAGGGTCCTGTAGTAACTCCAGGAGTTAGGGTCAGAATTGAACTGAACTTCTGGACACCCCGTTGATGTTGGAGAACAGAACTGACACGGAAAAACGACATGTATTTGGTGCCAAGGAAAAAACCCACAAACAAATTGTATCACATTCACCCTTTTTTTCTGTTCAAATGATGCATTTCTGTTGGAATTGCTTTGGCTAAGGAAGTGGGAGGGTAAGTGGTAGGAGTCCCTGCCAGGCAGAGCCTTAAGAGCAGTGTTTGGTTCCCTCTCTCCCATCTGTCATGATGACCGGCATTATTCTCAACAGAGACTGGCTCCTTCAGCCTGGGTCTCAGAATCAGAACCAAGATGATGCCGAACAGAGAGCTGAGGATGAACTGTGAGCAAGAAATAAGTCTTGTTAAGGCATAACTTGTCTCCACAGCATAACCTAGCTTATTGTACTAAAGTTCAAGTGATACTGGGCACCTGGGTGGCTCAACTGGTTGAGAGTCCTACTTGGTTTCAGCTCAGGTCACAATCCCAGGGTCATGGGATTGAGACCTGCATAGGGCTCTGCACTGAGTGTGGAATCTGCTTAACATTCTCCTCTCTCTCCATCTCCCCCCCCCCTCAGCCCCTCTCCCCTTCTTTTGAGTGCTCTCTCTCTCTCTCTACACACACACACACACACACACACACACACACACACACAAAGTTCAAGTGATATGAGAAAAGCAATTTATTATAGCAGCTAGACTTTATGCAGTTGTGGGAACTGGGGAAAGAGTCTGTCACAGGGTGTTGCCTCTGATCTCCTGGTAAGCCTGGAGCCACTGCAGGTCAGCAGGGCTGGAGGAGGGAGAGGACAAAGTGGAATCTTCCTGTCCCCTACTGCCTCGGGCCTCTACCACGTGGGTATCTGCAGAAGGAGCTGACATTCTGTGTTAAAGACCTGCGAGTGCACCTACACAGAACTTGAAGAAGGTGAGGGAGGAGATTCACGGGACCTGAGAAGCTGTGGGCCAGGCTGCTGCCCCATGGACACAGTGAGGGTGAACTGCTACAGGTGCCTGTCCCCCAGCTCAGACCTCAGAGCCATCTGGCTCCTGCTTTACCTCAGTCTTGCTTATCTTCAACAATTTTTTGTGGCCAGCCCTAACTCAGAACTGGATGGGAATTCTGAGAAGTATAGTCCCAGCTTAGCCTCACTACACATACAAAAGCACCACTGCTATGAACACACTCCAGGGAAAAAAATCATGCTCTACTATAAGCTAGAGTTCTCTTCCCAAATCCTTACCTGGACTCAGACTTTGGCAAACCGAAAGGGGCCACTTTTGAATGTTCAACTCCTTTTGTTTCCATTTTCACAAAACCCAGACAAAAACCAGGCCAATGATCGGTTGCTTAGGCTCTTTGTCATAGGACCCTATCTGATCCTGGCACTTGAGATTACCACTTGGACTATGGAAGGAGAATAAGGCTCTTTTCCTGCTAAGGCCTGAAGCTGAGCCACCTTTCTCTGTACGTCCTTACCCATTCCTGCCAGACCCTGCAAGCATGGGGAAAGACAGGATAATTCAAAACAGCTTTAAATCCCGTTAAGTCCCATTTATGGTTCTTTATCTGTCCCCTTAAGTTTGTAACTCTTTGAGGGCTACATTTTATCTCTGGATAATAAAAGGATTCTTTGCTTTTGGAGATAGGGACAAATAGTGAAGCTTGAGCACCTCCAGAAGTCAGAGAGTGTCCTGAACAAACTTGATTGTACTGCAGTTAACCAATTGCCAGATTAATGAGCAGTCTCCATGTTCTCTGGAAAGGAAGCGACTAGAGCCCAAGACTTGTTGGATGCTTCAAGCCTGTAGGTTATTCTCTACAAAGGATCTTTGCATCTCTGCTCTCACCATGAGTTGCATGCTAAGAATTAGTCGTATTTATTCTTAAACCAGTTTATTATGCTTATTAGACCAACAGGGTATGAGTGGAAGTAATGCGTGCAGCTCCCATTTTACTCCTTACAAATGTAGTCGCTGCCCCTTATGTATCTGTTGTTTCCAATAGTAGTCAGATTCACTCTGCAGTTTTTCCTACCCTATCAGAAACAGTGTCATTGTGAAACTTCAGAATGACCAGCACCATCTGGCAGCAAATTCCTCCATCCTCAGAGATTTGATCTCAGCTCTGCAGGGTGGCTGCTCAAAGCTCCTAGGGTACCAGTATCAGCCAAGGAGTGCCTTTTCTTGGGAGCCTTCCTGCAAACTTCTCAAGTACACTTGACCCTTGAACAACACAGTTGGAACTGCGTGGGTCTACTTGTGTGTGTGTGTGTGTGTGTGTGTGTGTGTTTTATAAAAAGACTACAGTACTGTAAATGTATTTTCTCTTATGAATAACATGGTCTTTCTTATAGCTTACTTTATTGTAAGAATGCAGTATATAATACGTGTAACATACAAAACATGTGCTAATTGGCTCTTCTTTAGACCACCTCATATCTTTTATAAACTCTTAATGGCTTCCTACTGACCTCAAAACAAAAGTCCAAATTTTCATCCTTTCCTCAAGGTCTTGTATGAACTTTCCCAGCGCTGTGACTCTCAGATCTATCTTACTGCTTCTCCCTTCCATTTACTCTATATTCTAGCCAGACTAGCTTTATTCCTGTCCAAACATCTAAGCTCAGATAGGCAAATCTGCCTTTGCACTTACGATGATCATTGCCTAGAATGTTCTCTCTTCAGACCTTTGTATGACAAGTTATAACCTTATCACCTTCTTGAGGAGGACTGTCCTGAACTTTAAAAAGAATCCCATTCTATTTAATCCTATTTATTTCTTTCACAGCATTTACCACAGTCTATAACTAGTTTACTTCTTCATTTATCTATTTTCTTCTCCATGACTAGCAGATAAGCTCATAAGAGCATTCATTTTTTTTCTCTTTCATATTGATTACCCTACCTCTTTAAGTATCTACTGAATAAAAAGTAAATTTTGCTTTTGGTACTAAAATATGTAAATCAATTCAAATTGATTACCCTTATTCTTCAAAGGAACCCAGAAGCTCAAAGACCTAAACATAACATTTTTTATTCTTCTGTGCCTACTCTGAGCAAATGGTCAACTATCTTCATAGGGTGGACCACTCATGTGCTATGGTAAGTCATCTTAGAAAAAGATCAGCAGCAGGAGGGTTAAGTATAGTTTAATGCAAGACCTTGTCAGAGCAAAAAAGAGCTGTTGCAAACTGTTCTACAATGTGTTTGATCCTAGCAACACACATCACAAGTCTTGTATGCTTACAGCTGTTCATCCCAATTGGTCACACTCCCATCATGAGCCTAAAAGGGTCTGTAAACATGCCTTGAACACTGGCTCAAAAGGAAAAAAGGTACAATTTTGTCAAGCAAGCAAAATTTTAATGCCAAGTCCAAGTCAATGAAATTGAAAAAACTTTAATGAAGCCCTGTCAAATTATAGTGACCCAACAAGCTTTACTGTACTAACATGGACTCCCTTGCTTTTCAACATATATCTGAGGCCCCCTTGCATCAGAGGGTTGACTATTACAGTGTCATGAAATCAATGTTTGGGCCTGATTTACTATATTATACTTTTTGAGAATTGTGGTTCGTTTTTGAAAAATGTTTATTTTTGAGAGAGACAGCATGAGCAGGGAAGGGGCTGAGAGAGAGGGGGACAGAGGATTCAAAGCAGCTTCTGCGCCGACAGCAGCCAGCTGATATGGGGCTTGAACTCACGAACTGTGAGACTATGACCTGACTTGAAGTTGGATGCTCAACCAACTGAGCCACCAGGACACCCTGAGAATTATGTTTCATTAAGAGTCAGCTGAAATTTCTTTTTGCCCCTATATGTTGGCACAGTCTTGTTGTACCAGAGTTGTACCATCAATCATATGTTTCTAAACCATTTAATGTTTATATACATGTGACTTAAGATTGATAAAAAAAAATTTATCTCATCATGCAGGAAGTGATTTCCCAACTGATTATTCAAGTCTTCTACTTCTTCCACTGAGAGTATTTATCTCCCCCCTCCCCCCCACACACACACATAGGTAACTGGGTGGAAGAAATTAACTAGGCGAGTCTCATCTGTAAATTCAATCTCAGGATGATGTTACCAGCCTGACCACAAAACCCCCACTGCTCCATGGCCACAATACCCTACAATCATGCCCTTCTGAAGTATAAGATTTAGATTTCTAAATTGTCTTCAGATTTCTGCTCATGTTCTATCACTATCATTTTATAGGAACAGTAGAATTGACTTTCTTCACTGTCAATATCCCAAGTCTATTCAAATTTTCCAAGTGTGGAAATACAGGCAAGCTTATTAATTCTGTTCAGATTTCTAAGGCCTTGACAAAACTCAGTATAAATACCTTTTACATCACAGCTTACAACCACAGACATCATGCTTTGAGTCATTTAGAGAAAGAGACAAAATGGGAAATATGTAGTATCAAAAACACATGATTCTACACTAGGACTTTCTATTGCTGATGATCTGGACCAAAAAATATCCTTGGTTTCCCAGATGTACTTTTGGCAGGACTCTGGTTCTAAACCATTGCACAGCGAGATGGAGAGGACACTATAATTATGAAAGAAATGATGCTTGTTTGACAGTGCTTGCTAGGCTCCGTCATTTATGGCATTTAGTATTGCTCATCTGATTTACAGTCTCCCTCAGTAGGACAAAGCTACACTTTCTCAAACTTGGATTTCTCAGACTTCCTACCCTCTAGTATAGGTATGTGTTAGGAAGAAATACAAAGCTTTCAGAAGTAGATTAGTTGACAGTACTCTGTAAGGCCTTTGATCTTCCTAGGGGTACAGAACAATGGCCCCTGTGGAAAGTAAAAGGCTTTTTAAAAATTTTGTTTATTTATTTATTTACAGAGAGAGAGAGAGAGAGAGAGAAAGCGTGTGTGCGAGCCAGGGAGAGGCAGAGGGAGGGGGGGAGGGAGGGGGAGAGGGAGAGAGGGGGGGGGGAGAGAGAGAGAGAATGAACCCAAACAGGTTCTGTGCTGTCAGCGCACAGAGCCCAATGTGGGGCTTGATCTCATCAACATAAGATCATGACCTGAACCCAAACCAAGAGTCAGAAGCTTAACCAACTGAGCCCCCAGGCACCCTGGGAAAGACTTTGTATCATGTAATAAACTATATTGTTAAATGGTGAAGAGAAGAGGCTCAGGGGTAAGGGTCTCTAGAATCACTGCTCATTCTCTTTTATAAGAAGAGGCTCACATGGAAGAGAAAGGGTGGAACTGGAGGAAGTGGAGTTTTGCCAACTTTTGAGCTGTTTCACTTTTTCACTTGAGTGTTGACATCCTAAGTGACCATCTCACACCAGATCCTTAGGCCAGGAAATGGACTGCTAGGGCATCTTCCATTTTCCTTCTAGATCCCCTTTAACCACCTGTTTTGTGATTCCGTGCTTTTATGCTACCCTCTGCTCAGTCCTAGACCCTTGTTCACCCAGGCATTACAAATAAAAATATTTCTCCACCCCTGTTCAAAGCAAATAATTATTGAGACATCTGGGGGGCTCAGTTGGTTAAGGGTGTGACTCTTGGTTTCTGCTCAGGTCATGATCTCATGGTTCGTGAGTTCAAGCACCACGTCAGGCTCAGTGCTGTCAGTGCTGAGCCTGCTTGGGATTTCTCAAAAATAAATAAATAAGCTTAAAAAAATTAAACAAATTATTTGCTGCATCAAACCTTGATTATTTGAAACCACATTGTAAACATGCAAATATGGAAGATTCTATATAGTTGACCTAATAGACAATTTCTAAATCTCCTCTTTCTTTTTTTTTTTTTTTTTAATTTTTTTTTTCAACGTTTTTTTTTTTATTTATTTTTGGGACAGAGAGAGACAGAGCATGAACGGGGGAGGGGCAGAGAGAGAGGGAGACACAGAATGGGAAACAGGCTCCAGGCTCTGAGCCATCAGCCCAGAGCCCGACGCGGGGCTCGAACTCACGGACCGCGAGATCGTGACCTGGCTGAAGTCAGACGCTTAACCGACTGCGCCACCCAGGCGCCCCTAAATCTCCTCTTTCAATTCTTAGTGTAATTCATCTTAAATTTAACTATCTAATTAATTTTTAACAACACTTTTGATGTCTCTACAATACCCTCAGACGTATAATTACTACAAATTACTGTAGAACAAAACTCCTAAATTTTAATCTTGGTGATTTAAAGCTCTCTGTTTAGTGAAAAAATACATACCAAGAAATCCACTAGGCATTGCCAAGGATACAAAATGAGAATAAGATTCCTGCTTTCAAAAAATTACAACCTAATTGAGAAAATGTATGTGCAAAAATAACTACAAGGCAGATACATTACTTATGTCTCCTTTGTGGCACATAACAGCTATTATATAGTAAGCATTTATTACATGTCAGCACTTCACATCTCTTATCACGAGTCCTCACAACAATCCTAGAACAGAGACCTTGGTATCTCCATTACAGATAACAATAGCAACAAATTTCTACCAGTGACAGGTGCTTTGTATACATGATCACACTTTATCCCCACAACAACCCTCATTTTATAAATGAGTGCCAATGATTTACCCAAGGTCAAAGGACTAGTCAGTGGCTGCTATGGTATGAATGTTTGTAACTCTGTCCCAAATATACAGGTTGGAATAATAACACCCAATGTGACCGTATTTGACCTTTGGGAGATGGTAAGACCATGAGGGTGGAGCACTCAGGAATGGGATTAGTGCCTTTATGTAAGAGACCCAAGAAAGCTCTTTAGACCCTTTCCACCAAGTGAGGACACAGTAAGAAGTTGGCAATCTGCAACTTAGAAGAGGCCCTTAATCAGAATGTGACCATGCTGGCACCCTGATCCTGGACTCCCAGTCTCCAGGACTGTAAGAAATAAATGTCTTCTGTTTACATGTTACCTAGTCTGTGGGGTTTTGTTCTAGCAGCCCAAATAGACTAAGAGAGTGGCAGACCCAAGTTTCAAACCCAGGTCTAACTAAATCCAGTCTTTTTTTTTTTTTTTTTTTTTTTTTTTTTGGGACTATGCCATGTGCCTTCTTAGGAAAAAGAGCTCAGAGAAAGTCAGTAGCAGCTCATCAGAGTTCATGAAGCGCTTAAGTGGCAATAAGGGCTAAAAGATTTATTTTACTTCAAAGTATATGCTTGCTTTCTTTTCCTTTTTCTCCTATTCCTTTCCCTTCCTGGACAATTCATCGCTAAAGTCACAAGGTTGGCCAAAGCAAGGTAGGAGTCTTTGTTTGGGCACGGGGTGTGAAAATTCAGAACCTGGGCAGAGTCATGAGGGTGTCTTCAGGACATTAAGGAGGATTTCCACATGTTCGGTGGTGGCTTGGCTAGGGTTTTAGGGTCCAAATAGAGTGAGGAGGGCATTTGGGATATGTGTTTGTAAAAGCAGGTGAGTGGTGGGAATGGGTTACATACTAGGGATTGGTCAAATAAGTAAACGTATTTCAAGTAATGGGAGTCCGGTTTCTCAGTGCCAAAGGGGCATATAAATAAGGAAAAGGACAAAATAAAAACAGAATAAAATTAAAATAGGTGTTAATATAAACCTATAGTTTTCAATTTAAGTAGATACAAAAATAAATATTCATGTAAATATCAGAATGTATACATAGGTTTATGCACATGTGTTTCCTAGCTCTGGTATTAGTGAGCTCACCTGGTACCCAGACCTTGGCTTCTAAATGCCATATTTCCCAATAAGAGGAACCAGGACTTTTTGAAAAACGGATAATTCCAAGGCTGGGGCAAGGAAAATACATCATCAGTTGATAACTTCCTTTTGTGCCAGAAAGAAAGTAGCTCAAAAAAATGAATGGAACATGTCAAAAGGCAGAGAAGCCAACTTAAAGGGGCTCCCCCTGGCCGAATATAGGACAAATTTAGCATCAATTTAATATGATAGCATGATAATAGATTCAATCTATTGAATAAAAATAAGCCATTAATTTCTATTAATGTAAATATGTAGATTGACAAATAAAAGTTTTATGAGAAATGGGACATTATAAAGTGCCTCCCTACAAAGTGGGAAAACAGTGGAGAAGCCTGGCAGACACCTTCTCAATCAATCAGGTAATCACTGTGACCATCATCAGCCAAGGAACACACTGAAACTCGAACCAGCCGGGATAGAAACATGGAGAACACAGCAGCCTTCTCTGATATTCCTGCCAAAGCAGCACAACCATATTCTAGTCATGAGGAAACATCAGGCAAACCCAAACTGAGAAACTCTCTACATAATAACTGGCCTGGAATCTTCAAAAGTATCAAGGTTGTGAGGGTCAAAGAAAGCCTGATTTCAGACTGAGGGAAACTAAATCCAGTCATGTGATTCTGTCCCAGGTGCTTTTACTATGCAGAATGTTATTTATTGGGGGAAAACAAGTTGAGTGAGGTCTGAAGATTCGATGGTGGAAAGGTACCGGTGTTAATTTCTGATCACGAGGGTCCTGTTAGAATGTCCTTGTTTGGAGGAAGTATACTCTAAAGTGTTCAGTGTAATGGAGCAACTTACTTTCAAATAGTTCAGGGAAAAGACCCTTTGTACTATACTTCCAAGTTTTCTGTAAATTTAAGATTGTTTCAAAATAAAAGCAATTAGAAAAACATACTCTCACTTGTACTATTCTGCTTTTCTTTTCAAAGCAGATGTTACCACCATCTGGTTGGGCATAGAGGTATTAAGTATATTTTATGCTTAGAAAAGTCTTCATGGAGGAGATGGAATTTGGGGAGAATTTAGATAGGTAGAAAGGTCTAGATGGAAACTTTTTTTTTTTTTTTTGAGAGAGCGAGCACATATGCGAGTGAGGGGCAGAGAGGGAAAGAGAGGGGGAAAGAGAGAAGCCGGGCTCACCTGATGCAGGTCTCGAGCTCATGAACCAAGAGATCGTGACCTGAGCCAAAGTCTGATACTTAACTGGCTGAGCCACTTAGGTGGTCCCAAGAAGGAAACTTTTTTATGTAAAAAAAGCAGTGTGTTCAAACACATTTAGTACTTCCCTACCGCCTTACAAACTAAGTTTTTGAACAGGGAAGTAGGATGTAGAAAAGTGGCTAAGACAGACACTAGAGTTAGACCAGGATTCAAATGCTGACTTTGTCTTTAATAATGTGACTCTTGACTGTGTGAGCCCCAGTTTCTTCATCTGTAAAATAAGAATAAAGCTGATGTTCGTGTGTTTGAAAATTAATGTAGTTATATATGTAAAGGGTTTGGCATAGTTCCTGCCACACGGCAGTGCTTGCAATGATGATGACAAAGATGTGGACAGTGACGATGTGAACCATGCCTTAGAGAAGGTGGTCTGTGTTGTGTAGAGGGATTGGGATTGGTTCAGAGTGACCCTGAAAAAGGTGGAGCAGTTAGGAAGATGTTAGCAATTATCCAGATGAGAGTAGTGGGCTGGCTGTTGGAAGAAAAGGATGTGAGCAAGTGAGAATTTGTTCAGGTAAATTCTACAGGCTTAAAACCATTAGATGCCAGGTGGTCGCTAGAAAGTTAAAGACTCCTCTGAGATGCAGTGTCTGGCAGAGAGAGAGGAACCGTGTTAGTACTGATTAGGGAAACTGAAAGTCACTGTGGTTCCATGAAGGAGAGCCTTAAGTTCCAATTCTCCCCACCTAGGCCCTTCTGACCTCATTAGTAGAAACACGTCAATAGACTTACGCCTTTTGGCTTATTATAGCTTCTTTCCTCCTGCTGTACTTCTTTCTTCTCCGTGTCTCTGTTCCTTGCACATTCCACTCAAGCACTCAAAGCCCTACACTTTGCTCAGGTCTTGTTCAAAATTCATGCTTTTTCCAGCCTGAAAAGGTGATCCAATCACCATTGCCAGCGCTGATGTTTGAGAGTACAAAAACTTCCCGATAAATTGTCCTTAGACCAACACCACTTTCAATGCAGCTCCTTACTCTGCGTGTGTTCATGAATTATATGTGCAGCTGGTATCATACCTTCTTATAACTGATGTAATATATTGCAACGGTATGGCTCTTTCCTCTCTATACATTGTGCTTTACCCACACGGTGGCAAGCTCTTCTGGGGCAGACGTTGTATTCTCACAGCAACCATCACTGTGATGAGCACAGAGTAGTTGCTCAATGAATGTTTACAGAACTGAATGGAGTAAAAAAATACTAAATGACAAAATACTAAAACCCAGTGCTAAACAGGATGTGAAATAATGCTTTCTTTAGTTAAAACAGGAACTGTAAAAATATATCCACTAAGCAACTGCTCCCGTGGAAATGAACTCTGGTGTCTGAGAACACAGGCCTGGAGCCAGCTTCCTGAGTTGCATTTGGATCATTGCTCTGCTGCCTCCTAGCTTTGTAATCCTGGAATTATTAGTAGCATTTGACACTTAAGATTTTTGCATTAAATTAGATCATTTTGTAAAAAAAAAAAAAAAAAAAAAATCCAGAGTGCCTGGTAAATAAGAACTCAAGGGAGGTTAGCTATTACGATTAATTTTATCCCTAAAATTTTTGGATAGAAAATGGGAAAGTATAGCTCTGAAATTCTTTCAGGGAGGTCTTTTTTTATTTAATGTTTATTTCTGAGACAGAGATGGGGGCGGGGGGCAGGCAGGAGAGGGGCAGAGAGAGAGAGAGAGAGAGAGAGACAGAGAGAGAGAGAGAGGATCTGAAGCAGGCTTCCCACTGTCAACAGAGAACATGATGCAGGGCTGGAACTCACAAACCGTGAGATCATAACCTGAGCCAAAGTGAGCTGCTTAACCGACTGAGCCACTCAGGTGCCCCAGGGAGGTCATTCTTACTAAGATACTTCAGCTAGGGAGCCTACTAGACTAGTCCATTCAGGCTTCAGGTAAGGAGAAGAAATCATTTTATATCGAGTTCCGTTTCTTGATTAGCATTACACAAGGCAGGCTGTGGAGCTCAGAGGGAGTGGGTACAAAGAGATCTGACTCAGCCTTAAAATCTCACTCCTGTCCCTTAGTAAGGCCACTTTTTCCCAACTTGTTTCTACACCTTCCCTCTAAAGCTGCAATTCTGAATATTTAGCCCACAGCTTTCAGGACTGTCTTTGGTGCTAATTTGAACTGATTTCCATGGCATTCTCTGGGGGCACAGTTAGAATGATTTATCCACTGCCCCTTCCATAACTGAAGCAGTCATCCTGGGGTGGAAGTCTATTTCATATTTTGGGGTTTGGGGAGCTCATTGGTGAGCCACTTCTTCAAAGCTCTCAGTATGGAGGAGCATTTTATAGTGCTTTACTGGCTCAAATTACTTGTGTTGAATGTCCGTTAAGAGGTCCCAGGGCAGGGGCATTGCCTAAATTGTTCACAGCTGTACCTCCAGTACTCAGAAAAGCATCTGCTACATGGTAAGCGCTTAATGTTGAAAAAAATGACATGACTGCCCCCAGAAGAGTTTATAATTTTGGTGCCAAGACAAATTGTAGGTGTAGAAAACAAAACAAAACAAAACAAAACAAAAAAACATGCAATTCGTCTCTGGCTCTAGAAGTAAAGCTAGCTGAAAACTATAGTGGTTAAACCCAGATTTCTCTATTTTCTGCCTATTATTCTCCTTTTACTCTCCCGAAGCTTTTTGTTGGGGGAGTGGGACAGGTAGCTTGTGCTTCCACTGTGATGCAAGCTAGTCAGTGGCCACTAAAGCTATTTGGGTGTTTTGATGCTTTACAGAAAGGACTGCATTTAAGATGTTAGTTTATTTAATTGAGGCTTCCTTCTTGTGCCTCAAGAATATACCCCCTTAGATAAAACTTAATTCTTCTCTTACATAAATGAGTTCTCGAGATCCTAAGAAGATCAGCATAGAGCTGAAAAGCACAGAATGCTCTTAAAACCACCATATCAGTAAAATGATTATGCCCATTATCCATTAGAATGGATATGTCTGTTTTCAAGTACTATTCTTGCATAAAGTGAATTTTCTAATGTAAGAAGGCTTAATTCAGCTCATTTTACACATTAAGTATGATGCTGATGTATTTTAATTAGTAAAATTACCAATTCTATTTTTAAGTGTAAAATGAGCCATAGTGTGGCATTATGCCCATCCTAATTAAACAATGATCAAAACAATCATCGCAAACAAGAGTAATGTTGTCCTTTAGAAGAATTTCAAAAGAATTAGTCGACTCAGTGTCAAAAAATATTTACTGAGAAATGAATTAAGAATCACAGTGTGGTCTTCTAAACATTTAGTATGTAACATTTGATCAGATCAGCCATGCCATATGAATTAAAGCTAGAGACAGATATCTAAATCAGCATGACCCCAAAACATATTAAGTATATTGGATAATGGAGAGCAGGTGAGAGACAATTAGAGAGAAGATCTGGGACAATGCCATGGTTTTCTCCACCCGCCCTGAGGGTTTTGCTCTGTTAGGTATGCTGTAAATGACTGCAGAATCCCCTTCAAAACCCAGAGGTACAGACTATGTGTAAACACTTCAAAGGAGGAAGACTGGAAGAATAATGGGACACAGAAAAACAAAAATGATGAGGAATGTTCTGTCAGCATGTGATTAAAAAACCCCATACAGATCTGGTAGAGTGTATGTATTTCTGAAAATGACACTCACTTTGAAGTCTGTCCTTTAGTCAGTCCTCTATTAGGCTAAGGGCCTCCCTTACTGCTGACAAGATAGTTCAAAGGAAGCACCTTGCACTGCTTATGAGGGACACGGCTAGCACAAGACACTCCAGAAACAGAAAAACAGAGTGGCTAATGGGTAAGAAGCCACAGTCTTGTACAAAAATACCACTCTCTTTGGTTTTCAAAGGAGAAAACTGCTTTGAAAAAAGACCTTTAGGACTGTAAATTCAATGGTGGTTACTTGCCAAATTGCTATCAGTGTTTTCCATGGGAAAACAGGATGGACAAATCATTAGTTAGGATTGATCAAACTACCTGGGGGTCTACTCTAAAAATGTGGTTTGGTTTCTAATTCAGGTTTGCCTCAGACACCCTCTCAGGGAGAGGAGACCGGTCTTTGAAATGAAATGTCATCTTCATTTTGACGGAGTTATCAGAGAGTATCAGGCTCCTCATGTGCCACTTTAGAGAATGCCTCCTGCAAATACTTAGATAACAAGGGTCACTATAACAAGTGAACCCTTCCTCGGCTGTTGCCAAGGTGAAATTAAATTTTCAGAGAGAATTTCACTCATATATTGTTACAATTGACTCATGATTTTCATTTCTTTGCCTGACACCCAAATGGCTTTTGAAGAACCTTCCAGGGAAAAAGCAAATTCTCACCTCTGGATATAAAAGAGCTCAAATCTCAAGGGAGAGAAGAGCCAATCGTTCACAGTTCTCCTGGTTGGCATTCTCCCTGTTCCTCACTGTTGCTTCAATACTACTACTCTTTAGTTTTCTTGCAGAAGGAGAGCATCTCCCTCCAAAGATAATGTTATTTGGATGTATCACCATCTGCCTGGACTCACTGCTGCCTTGTACTGAGCTTGCAGTCACTTTCCCTCATGCCCTGAGATGGGGCACCTCTTTATAGTCTCAGCACCCACCTTCAGAAAACCACCTGGAAACTATCAATGTTGACACCAAATTGACACCATATGTGACAATGTTGACACCATATTGACACCAAAGCTTCCACCTTCTCTACTCTCATGACCCAAATCTCCACTCATGGCAGACATCCACTTTAAGGACCATAGCTTCTAACACCTCCAACATCTTAAATTTCAGTTTCCCACTCTTGAACCACAAAATTTGTAACCACACTTTCACCAGTCTGAGTTTTAATCTCATTTAGATAACTAGGCCCTAGATCCCTCTACTCTCTCCAGACTTCCAGCTCCCTCTCAGCCCCCACTCTTTCTTTACCCAAACTGGGCACTGTGGTTGTCAGCATTTACAATAATCTCACCATAAAACTGCATGCTGTTGCACCCTCACCACCAAACCCCTAACCTTAAACCAACGCTTCAATTTACCTTCTCCATCTTTATACCCAAAGAGCCAGAGTTGCTGGAGAAATGCAGGGAATGTGTATAGTGGTTCCACTAAATGATCTCTAATCTCAGCACAACACTTAATGCTGCCTTTCAAGCCTCTTCCATATTCATGTACTGGAGATATTAAATGAGATCTGAAATTGCTGGGGAGGCACAGTTTGTTCTTTACATAAGAATGGCTATTGGTTGGAATAGAAGGGTGGCCACTCCATAAGCCACTCAGCAAGCTATATAGTGGCCTGGCATGAAAAGGTAAGACCACCTGCACTGATAAGCTGAAACATGAGTGGGAATAATTAACCGGCGTCAGAGGAGACAAGGAGGAATAGACATGTAGCGAGTAAGATTCATAGTAACAGTAGAGGTTCTTCTCTACCCACTTCTTTCTTCATAAATACGTGCTTTTATTATTTAGAAAATAGGGTAGAGTGAGTGGACAAACCAGGGCATATGAGGGTGGGGGGAAGGATCAGGTAGGTGGGCATGTCCGGGGCAGATCCAGGTCTCGTGGGACCTGAAACTCATACAATTTTGAGGTGTCCTCTTTTAAAAATATACAAAATTAACATAGTCAAAAAAGCAAATTCAACTTCATTTAAAAATTGATGATTTGGGGTGCCTGGGTTGGTCAGATAAGTGTCCAACTCTTGATGTCAGCTCAGGTTATGATCTCATGCATGGCTCATGAGTTGGAGCTCCACATTAGACTCTGTGCTGAAAGTACAGAGCCTGCTTGGTGTTTAGTATCTCTCTTCCTATGCCCCTCCCCTTCTTGCTCTCTACGTGTCTCACAAAATAAAAAAAAAAACAAACTTAAAAAAATTGTTGGTACTTTGTATTGAGCTACTAAAGTATGTAATCAAGTTACTTTCATATGGCAATCATTGACTCATTAATGAATCAAGTTTTGTCACAGAAACATCGGTTTCTTCAGGCTGATTAACTCAGTCAGTGGTAGTTTCACAAAACATCTTGTCTGGAACCACCAGACTAACCAGGCCAAAATGTGCTAGGTACACTAGTTAGATTGGTTATGATACATTGGGATGAATAAAACATATGGCCTCTCACACAAATATACTCATTGCTTGCAGAAGTGCTACAGGTTTATTCTTTGAAAAATAAATTCTAAAAACATAGAAGTTTTACTTCACTTAATATATACTGTGCATTTATAATTGTATGTGCTTCACTATGAAACATATTCCTAACAGCAGCAAATGTCTGTTTTGACTAGATGGTGAAGAGAAATAAACCTTTTGCTTACAATTACATATATCTGATGATATGAAGAATGTTCTTTAGTATAGCGTCTGGCTTCATACATTTCAAACCTTGTTCCTTTAAAACTACTTCTGGACCTGGGTGCCATGGGGTGTTTACACCATGTTACGTTTTCCTTTCTGCAAAGTCATTATGTTAGCATAGTGGGTAGGAGACAGCTAGTTGTGACCTTAAGTTATATGAACTCAAACCCATTTAACTCAAAGTAAATATGCCCAAAATTTCACTTCCCTTTGGGTATTGGATTCCCTAAAGACCTTTGGCCTTTTCAAAGACAAGAGAAAATGAGAGGTGGAGAGAAAGTCTAAGTGAAATGAGACACTAATCACAAAAGATTAGAGTTAAAAATCTTACTTTTCTGATACAAATAAAAGCACATGAACACATGAAGGGGCCTATCCAGGTAAGAGGCCCTAAAGCTTATGCCTTATTATCTTTACAGTAAATTCATCTTTGCAGTCTGGGCTGTTAAGTGTTGACTGGCATATAATCTGGAGGTTCCTAGGAGGGAAGGTAGGTTACGGCCCTATACTAAATGAAAAACAGGCATCTTCCTAACCCTCTTTGAAGATGACAGGGTCTAAGAGGTATTCGAGATCTGAAGAGTTAGGACTAAAGTGTCTTTTGAGTCAGATGAAATACTAAAATTTTATGAGAGCAAAAGGTAAGAAATTACCTATAACCTGTTGCTAACTCAAGAGAGTAACAATCTTAGGAGAAACCAATCCCACTTAAATAATATGGATGAGGAATACCTGTGTGGTAGACACACTCTGCATGTTTGCAGCCCAAGAGGCTATAGCATTCTCTTAAAACTCTGACACCTGTTGGGATGAGCACAGGGTGTTGTATGGAAACCAATTTGACAATAAGTATTAAAAAAAAAAAACTCCGCCACCAAGTCATCTCAGGCCTCCCGGGATAAAAAATATGTTGTAGTCATAAATTGTCCACCCAGTATATTAACTCACTGGAGATGATGTTGTCTTGTGGAGAACATGGTTAGCAAACTTTCTCTGTAAAGGATCGAATAGTAAATTGTTTAGGTGTTGCGTGCCATAGAGTATCTGTTGCAACTACTCAATTCTCCTCTTGTCAAAGCAATAGACAAAATGCCAGTGAATGGGCATGGCTATATTCCAATAAAACTCTATTATGGATGCTGAAATTTGATTTGTATATTTTTCATGGGTCAAAAAAATTCTTGTTTTGAATTTAACCGTTAAAAAATATGAAAACCATTTTCAGTTTGAAGGCTATACAAAAACAAGTGGCAGTTCAGATTTTGCTGCAGTCTATAATTTGCTGATCTTCATTCTAAAATACGTTCAGAAAAGATTTAGGATTAGCCTGGTGACAGCTTTTTATGGACACTACTTTTCTGTTCTACATTTCTATGCAGAGGGCATTTCTCAAATTAGAGGTAAATCTGTGTATCCGCCATTTGGTAAGTATCATGCTAAAGATCTAAAACACATTTGTGGATTTCCTTCCTCAAAGTGCTCAAAAGCAACATTATGACCTTCCCTGCCCGTGACTTTTGATTGGTTAATAGTTTGAATTGGCTTATTGCTTTGGATAAAGAGTGTACATTATAAAGACATAGTACCAATGCAGCATCAGGGCCACAACACAGTTTGGTTGCCCAATTGGCAAACAGGCAGCACCTTGATTATCAGGATGGACTGGCCACTCTACCTGTCTGTACCTACTGGCCTCTTGTCATTGTGCTCCATATGGGTTCCTCTTATGATCATAGTCCATAAGGGCTCATTATCATGTAATCCAAAAAGGCTTTTGCACAGAAAGGTTTAGTCTCAGTTACTTATATTTTTGAGAAACATCAATCTGGTAATGGTACATAAATTAAAACACCTTTTTCATTACCTTTTAAAAAAGTATAACAAATATTACTCCTTTTATAAATCTGTGTTTAAAGAATTTAACCTTTCCTTCTTTGATTAATGCTTAAGTTGAAAATAAATATCCTCAGTTTATCAGATTTGTTTAAGCATTTTACATTCCATTTATACATGTATTCAATGAACTTTACTTCAAATGCCTCACCAAACTTACTATCTAAACAAATCCTTTCTACATAAACAATGCAAATTAAACTTATGCATTATTCAAATTATAGACACTCTCAAGGTTTTCTAAACATTGCTATTGTTTATAAGGGTCAGTAAATATCCAACTTCCAACTTAAAATCACATCAATTTTATATTTTAATTGGAATCCCCAACCCATCAGATTATCCCAATGATGATAAAACCTATACCTAAACTTAATTCCAAAAGTGCAGGTAATATGGATCTGCTTACCTTCAATAATTCTTAACTTTAAAGCTTTCTGGGGTAAAAGACTTTACCTTTTATTTAAGTCAAGGGTCAGTAAGCTCCGTATAGTCTAGTGCCAAATCTGGTCTGCTTTGGTATGGCCTCAAGAATGGTTTTTACATTTTTAAATGGTTGGAAGAAAATGTATAAACAATGTTTCAGCATCCAAAAACAAAGTTTTATAGGAACAGTACTACTTTCATTCATTTATTGTCTATGGCTGCTTTCAGGTTAGATGTCAGGTTGAATCTTTAAGACAGAGACCATTCGGCCTTCAAACCTAAAATATTTACTCCCTGGCCCTTTGCAAAAAGTTTGCTGACATACCCATCCCCGACCCCCATCCAGTTTTTTAAGAAGATACAAGTCAAGCTGTGCTGCTTTAATTTCAAAAACCCAAATAAAGGGTCATAGAACATTTTCCCTGAAAGTTATTTGGGGACTAAGGGCAAAGAGCTTCTTTCAAAAGCTCTTGTAAGAGAAGAGCTTCTTTCAAAAAGGTTATCATCTTCCCTCTTCCATTTGCCCAGAGAACAGCAAATGGTAAAGACTGAACATAGGAAGGAAAGGGAAAAACCACAACATACTTTTTGGTATAAGGACAGAAAGATGCCCCTTGTCCCATACATCCCCCTACCTACCTGCTGTGATAGGAGGGATATAAGTCTGAGCATCCTTTTGGGGTTCTCTGGCAGCCAAAGAGCCACAGGGGTACTGCTCACACTTCCTAGGAGGCAGTGCTCTGGGAGTGGCTTCCTATAATCTTGTTCACCCATCTTCTGTGTATTTTGATTTCTTGCCTTGACAGATGGTTCTAACGAAGTATTTCAGTGAAGTCTGTCTCTGGGCAACATGTCAACCCCCCTAGTTTTAAGCTTGAAGTTTTAACTTCTGCCTTTCCTGTCATCATATCATTAAAAATATGTAATATTTGCATGTATGTTTTAAAATGCAAAATAGATGTATATTTGATTCATATAATTTAGACACATAACCTTTCCTCACAAACTATTTCTGCAGCATTTCTGAACCAGAAGTCAAGTCATAATTAAGCACTATGTTCACTAGGTGAGAACAGAGAAGGTTCTGACCCTTTGGTTGCCATTGCCTTTCAGTAAACTCATGAAAAGAATAGTTGAAATGCCTCCAGACTATTATTTGGGGTCCATTTTTCATATTCCAGAAAATCTAATCTCTTAAAAAAAAGGAAACATATGGAGATAGAGAAAGAGCAATAGAGAGGGAAAATTGTATGGAGAGGAAAAATAAGCCTGGGGGATATAATCAATGTAATTCCTAATTATCAAACTGAAATCAAGGCAGGAATCCTGTAGTCCTTCCATTGTTTAATATTTTAAAAAGAGCTGTATTTTAAAAAGAGAAGTGATCAATGAATGGGAAACTCAAAATGCCTCTTTAAGTAGAAAATTATTCTCAAACAAAAATCAGAGCAGTTTGTGGATTCTGAATGTCAAATTCTTCTTACTTTTTGAGTTTTCACTCTGGCTCAGCCCCAAAGCGTGATTTGTTTTCCAAGATCGTGACAGAACGTGGAAGACAGAGTTACATCAGAGATCAGCGTTGGGGTGTCATGACTACTGGAAATGTCCAGAGAATCTTCATGTACAATATCTAGAAATGTGGTTTTATAATGTGTCAAACATTTTCTAGCCTATTTCAAATTTCTCTAAGTAATATTATTTGCTTTTTGTTAACATTTGTGTGTGTGTGTGTGTGTGTGTGTGTGTGCATGTATGGTGAGAACATTAAGATCTACCCTCTTAAATTGCTGAGGTAGTTTTGATTGAATCTTTAAAAAAAATAAAATGAAAAAGTCTTTTTTATAAAGGATTTGATCAAAACTAGCTCTGGGAAGCACAGCATCCTCACTTTGGACAGACTTCCTGTGAATGAAATGAGATACTTGCTAGTGAAAGAAAGCAACACAGAGGAAAACAGACAGTAATTCAATATCAGAGAAAGGCCTATGGGGCTATAGTTTACAGAAAATCATATCTTATGAATCTCAGAAAGCACCTACCTGGAGAGGCAGGGTAGGATGTTTAATAAGGGATGGTTGGGAGCTTTTCTAAACATTTTCTGACTCTGAAGCCTACCTAACCTTGTGAGATTCTTCAGGAGTTTGAGGGGCCATTTTATCATTTTTATATGATACGTGATAAGAGGAGGCTCACACAATGTTGTCAAGTTTTAAAAACATTTTTTTCTTTGACGTAATGCCAATAGAAGCATACAGTTTAAGGATTATTACATTGTGAAAATCCATGTAACCCCACCTAGATTAAGCAAAACCTTGTGCGCACCCTTAAAGACAATTCCCCTGATTTTTATAGCAAGCACTTGTTTCTGTTTTTTTTTTTTTTTCTTTTGAGAGAGAGAGACAGGGAGCATGAGTAGTTTTGATTGAATGGTGCACAAGCAGGGGAGGGAAAGAGGGAGAGGGAGAGAATCCCAACCAGGCTCCGTGCTCAGCATGGAACCCGACACAGGGCTTGATCTCGTGACCGTGAGATCAAGGACTGAGCTGAAATCAAGAGTCAGGAGGCTTACCTGACTCACACAGGCACTCCTTTGTTGTTTTTCACTTGAGTTTTTTTTTTTTTCTTTTATCATTGAACAAATGCTTTTTTAATTATCTCACCCATTTGATGCTTTTTCTTGATATTCTTGTCACTTTGGGGATTGACCTTTTCTGTTCTATTTTTTTTTTCTATTAGCTTGGAAGTTATACCTTCTCCTGAAGAACACTCTTTAACATTTCTTTTCCTGAGTGTTGCTAATGAATTCTTCCAATTTTGTTTGACATATCCTTCCCTTGTTCTTGAAACATATTTTTGCTGGGTATATATTTGGAGGTTGGCTTCAATAAAGTTAATTTGTGTGTTTGGATCCACAAAATGGAGTGTGCCCTAGTGGTCCAGCCCATGTCACAAATCTAAACCTAAGTCACTTTGCACTTACTTGTAATACCTATCAAGGAAACCTAATACACACCAATCACAATCCTCCAACTCAGCCTTAGCTAGCTCATCTTACCCGAGAAAAGAGGACTTGATAGCCTAATACAAAAAATCTCTGACCTCCAAGCCAAGCATGGTCTTTCCATGTTGCTCCTTCTAATGCTCTATGAGCTCTATGAAACTCACTTTTGCCCCAAATCCCTCAGGAAGAGCACCCCACTACTTGTGAGATAACCTACTGCTCCAATCCATAGATCTTTCCTTTAAAAATAGGACATTAAACTTGTCACTCAACTATTTTAGTTTTTACATTTGACAGCATTTACTGGTGTGGTTGTTCTGATTATTTTATAATTAAAATCTATCATTCCACTGACTTCTTGCTTACAGTTCTTCTACTGAGAAATAAGGTATTAATCTGTTTGCTCCACTAAGTAGAAATATATTACATTCCCCACTCTATTTCTGCTGTTGCCTTCCTCCTGTCAAAGTATTCTGTTGGTTTTTGTAGTTTCACTATATTTTGGTGTGCATATCTTCCCTTACTTTTTTAAACCTTGCTTTGGATTTTTAAGTTTGCAGACATGATACCCAAGTACTTCATAATACTTCATATTTTTTTCATTTTTTTTATTTCAAAAAATTTTGGGGGTGCCTGGGTAGCCTGGTTCATTGAGCATCAAACTCTTGATTTCAGCCCAAGTCATGATCCCAGAGTTGTGGGATCAAGCTCTGTGCTGACAGCATGGAGCCTGCTTGGAATTCATTCCCTCCTTCCCTCTCTCCCCACCACTCATGCCCACTCCTGCTCCCAAAAGAAAACATTAAAAATTTTTAAATTTTAAAATTACAGTATACTTAATATACAGTGTTATATTAGTTTCAAGTGGTAATTGGTCTGTTCAAATTTTCTATTTCTTCCTTTTTTTTAATGATTATTTTTGAGAGAGAGCATGAGTGAGTGGGGGAGGGGCAGAGAGAGGGGGACAGAGGATCTGAAGCAGGCTCTGTGCTGACAGCAGAGAGCCCAACGTGGGGCCCAATCTCACAAACCATGAAATCATGACCTGAGCCAAAGTTGGATACTTAACCACCCAGGTGCCCCTCTATCTTTCTGATTCAGTTGTGTGAGCTTATAGTTTCTAAGAATTTATTCATTTGTTCTATATTGTCCAACTTGTTGGCATATAGTTTTTCATAATATTCTTTTATAATCCTTCATATTTCTGTGATGTCATTGTAATTTCTCCTCTTTCACTTGTAACTTTGTGTATTTGAGTCCTCTCTTTTTGATGAGTATGGCTAAGGGTTTATCAATTTTATTGACCTTTTCAAAGAACCAGCTCCTGGTTTTATTGTTCTGTTCTAAATATATGCACCTCTATGTTTATTGCAGCATTATTTACAATAGCCAAATTATGTAAGCAACCCATGTGTCCATTGATAGATGAATGGATAAAGAATAGCACACACAATGGAATATTACTGAGCCATAAAAAAAATGAAATCTGGCCATCTGCAGCAAGAGGTGCATCCATATAGTGTCAAGTGAAATAAGCCACTCAGAGAAAGACAAATACCATATTATTTCACTCATATGTGGAATTTAAGATACAAAACACATCAACAAGGAAAACAAATAGACAAAAAACTCTAGAGAACAAAGTGGTAGTTACCAGTGGAATGGTGGGTGAAGGGATGGCTTAAATAGTTGAAGGGCATTAAAAGTCCACTTATTATTTTATTCAATTAAGTTTTTTTTTTACTTATTTTTTTAAATATGAAATTTATTGTCAAATTGGTTTCCATACAACATCCAGTTCTCATCCCAGCAGGTGCCCTCCTCAATGCCCATCACTCACCCTCCTCTCTCTCCCACCCCCCATCAACCCTCAGTTTATTCTCAGTTTTTCAGAGTCTCTTATGGTTTGGCTCTTTCCCTTTTTTTTTTTTTTCCTTCCGCTCCCGCATGGTCTTCTGTTAAGTTTCACTCTTATCCACATAAGAGTGAAAACAAATCTATCTGTTTTTCTCTGTATGATCTATTTCACTTAGCATAACACTCTCCAGTTCCATCCACGTTGCTACAAAAGGCCATATTTCATTAAAAGTCCACTTATTATGATGAGCACTGAGGAACGTATGAAACTGTTGAATCACTACTGTACATCTGAAACTAATACTTCACTTTAATTATACCAGAATTGCAAAGAAACAAATGAATAAATAAAAGCATGTAAGTGAAAGAGCAATAACCTCAAATGTTAGGTAGAGGTGGATTACAATTGTATGATTTACAAATTCTATCAAAGTTAAGTTGTTATCTATAATGAAAAATCCTGTAGTAATACACAAACATGACAAAGAAGTCAAAGCATTCTGATATGAGAAGACACCAGAACAAAAAAATACAGGACAAGAAACAAGTAACGGCAAATCTACAAACAACAAAACAATTAACAAAATGTTAACAGTAAGTCCTTACCTATCAATGCAAATCAAGAAAAAAATACTTTAAATGTGAATAAAGTTTTCAATTAAAAAGATCATTTCTGCATGAATAAAAACAAAATCCAACAATATGCCACCTATAGACTCACTTTAACCTTAAATACAAACGTAGCCTGAGACTAACCAGATGGAAAAAAAAATTAAGCAAATAGTAACTAAAAAAAAAAAGCAGAGGTAGCTACACTCACATTAGACTTTAAAAATGTTTAAAAGGGGGCACCGGGGTGGCTCACTAGGTTAAGCATCTGACTTTGGCTCAGGTCTTGGCTCAGGTCAAGAGTTCTAGCCCTGCATAGGGGCTCTGATCTTCTGTCTCTCTCTACCCCTCTCCTGCATTCACTCTCTCTCAAAAAACATTAAAAAAATGTTTAAAGGAGACAAAGAAAGTCATTGTATAATGATAAAGGATCAATACATCAAAAAGATATAACAATTATAAATACTTATGTGCCCAATATCAGCGCACTTAAATAAAGCAAACACTAACAGAGTTAAAAGGATAAATAAGCATAATGCAATAATAGTTAATGCCCCCCTCTCAACAAAGCATAGATCATCCGGATATAAAATCAGCACAGAAACAGTGGATTTGAATAACTCTATATACCAAATGGATCTATAGACATATACAGAACATTCTATAACAGCAGAATACACATTCTTCTCAGCTCACATGGATTGTTTGTTTTACCAAATTCATGAAATTTAAATCATACCAAGTATCTTCTCTGACCACAATGGCATGAAACTAGGAATCAGTAACCAGATGAAAACTGGAAAATTCATAAATACATGGAAATTAAACAACACTCTCCTGAACAACCAGTGGATCAAAAAAGAAATAGGGTTTGAGAAAACTGAAAATAGAAAAACACATGAGAATTTGTTGGATGTAGCAAGTTCTGAGGAAAGTTCATAGCAAGAAATGCCTACATTAAGAAGAAACATTTCAAATAAACAACTTAACTATGAATCTTAAGAAACTAGAAAGAGAAGAAAAAATGAGCCCAAAATTAGCAGAAGAAAGGAAATAAGAAAAATAGTTGATTTTTTAAAAAGATAAACAAAGTTGACAAATCCTTAGCAAAAGTAACCTTGGAAAAAAAGAGAAAATGCCAATCAGCAAAATAATGAAAGAGGAGACATTGAAACTCACACCACAGAAATTCAAAGGATCACGAGGCTACTATGAATAACTGTATACCAATAAACTGGACAACATAGAAAAAAAGGGAAAATTCCTAAAAACATACAACTTATGTAGACTGACTCAGGACAAAATAGAAATAGAAAATCTGAAAGACCATTACTAATAAGAAGATTGAATTATTAATCAAAAATCTCACAACAAATAAAAGCCCAGGACTTATGGCTTCACTGGTGAATTTACTAAACATTTAAAGAACAATTAACACCAATTCATCTCAAATTCTTCCAAAAAAGTCAGAGAAGAAGTAACATTCCCAAACTTATTTTATAGGGCCAGCATTGTCCTGATACCAAAACCAGAAAGGGATACTATTAGAAAAGAAAACTCCAGGTAAATATCCCTGAGAATTTGATGCAAGAATTCTCAATACTAGCGCACTGAAATCAGCAGCCCATTAAAAATATCATACACCACAATTGAGGCATTTATCCCCAGGAAATAAGAATGTTTCAACATACGCAAATCAATCAATGTGATACATCACATTAATAGAGAGACAAGAATCACATGATAATCTCAGATGCAGAAAAAGCATTTGACAAAATTCAGCATTTATTCATGATCAAAACTCAAATTCGGCATAGAAGGAACCTATCTCAACAAAATAAAGGCCATATATGACAAGCCCACAGTTAACATCATACTTAATGATGAAATGTTGAAAACGTTCTTGTTCCTGAGATCAGGAACAAGACTGGATGTTCTTTCTCACTACTCTTATTCAACAAAATACTGCAAATCCTAGCTAGAGCAATCAGGCAAGAAAAAGAAATAAGAGGTATCAATTGGAAATGAAGAAGTAAAATTGTCTCTATTTGCAAACATATGATTTCATACAGACAAAATTCTGACTCAACAACAACAAAATGTTAGATTGAATCAATCCAGTAAAGTTGCAGGATACAAAATTAACATACAAAAATCAGCAGCATTTCTGTATACTAATATTTTTTTCTGAAAATGAAAGAAATTAATCTCATAATAGCATTGAAAAAGCAAAATACTTAGGAATACATTTAAAGAAATCAAAGATGACACAAACAGAAAGGTACAACATCTTAATGGGTTAGAATAGCTTACATTGTTAAAATGTCAATACTACCAAAGCCATCTATAGATTCGATGCAATTTGTACCAGGATTCCAATAGAATTTTTTTACAAAAGTAGAAAAACACTCTTAAAATTTATATGGAACAAGACTCTGAGGAGCCAAAGAAATATTGAGAAAGAACAAAGCAGGAGGCATCACTCTTCCTTATTTCAAGCTATACTATAAAGGTGTAGTCATTACAACAGTATAGTACTGTCATAAACAAAGAGACCAATGAAACTAAACTGAGGGCCCAGAAATAAAGCCAAGCATATACAATCAACCAATATTTAACAGGGTAGTCAGGAATATTCAATGGTGAAAAGATAGTCTTTTTAATAAATGGTGCTGGGGTAGAACATGTCAAAGAATAAAACTGGACCAATATGTTATACCACTTGCAAAAATTAATCCAAAATGGATTAAGGACTTAAATGTAAGGGCTGAAGTCATGAAATTCCTAGAAGAAAACATAGAAACACAGTTCCTTGACATAATCTTGGTAAGGAGTTTTTGGATATGACACCTAAAGCATAGTAACAACAACAAAACAAACCAAATGAGACTACATCAAACTAAAAAGTTTCTGCACACCAAAAACAAAAAAAAAACCATCAATAAAGTGAAAAAGAAAACTTATTAAATGGGAAAAAATATTTGCCAAACCACGTATCTGATAAGGGGTTTATATCCAAAATATATGAAGAACTTGTATCACTCAGTAGCACAAAAACAACCCAATTAAAAATGGGCAAAGGACCTGAATAGACATTTCTCCAAGGAAGATATATGAAAGGCCAATAGGTACATGAAAAGATGCTCAACATCACTGGTCATTAGGGAAATGCAAATTATAACTAAAATGAGCTATCACCTCATGCCTATTAGAATGGCTACCATCAAAAAGACAAGGGACACCAAATGCTGCAATGGATAGGGAATAAAGAGAACCCTTGTGCACTGTTGGTGAGATTGTAAATTGGTACAGCAATTATGGCAAACAGTATGGAATATACTTAAATTAAAAATAGAACTATCATGTGATACAGCAATTCCACTCTGGGAATATACCCAGAAGAAACAAAAACACTAACCTCAAAAGATATCTGCATCCACATGGTCACAGCTGCATTATTTACAGTAGCTAAGACATAGAAATAACTTGAATGTTTATTGATGTATCAATAAAGGAATTGTGATGTATTTACATAAGAGAATATTAGTCAGCCATAAAAACTAGGAAATTCTACCATTTCCAGTAACATGGATGGACCTCCAAGGCATTATGCTAAGTAAAATAAGTCAAAGACAAATACTGTAATGTGTCACCTAAATATGAAAACAAAACCAAACTCACAGAAAAAGAGATCAGATTTGTGGTTACCAGAGGTGGGGGCATGGAGAAGAAATTGTGGAGGTATGCAGTCAAAAGACACAACTTCTGTTTATAATTACTAGGGATGTTATATGTACAGCATGATGATTGTAACATTGTTGTATGATACATAAACAAGTTTTTAAGAGACTAAATCTTGAGTTATCAAAAGGAGAATTTTTTTATTGTATTTATATGAAAAGGTGGATGTTAGCAGAAATGAAAGAGGAAATATTACAACTGATACCACAGAAATACAAAGAATCCTAGAAGACTACCATGAATAGTTATGCACCATAAAATTGGACAGCCTAGAAGAAATGGATAGCTTCCTAGAAATATATAAACTATCAAAGCTGAATCATGAATAAAAAAATCTTAACAGAACAATTACTAGTAAAGGAGGTAGAACCAGCAATCAAAAACCTCCAAGAATTTGTCAATAAATTTCATATATATAAAAAAAAAAAAAAAAAAAAACAAACCTCCAAGAAACAAAAAGTCCAGGGCCAGATGGCTTCACGTGTGACTTCTACCAAATATTTAAAGATCAATTAATATCTATTCTTCTCAAACTATTCCAAAAAATAGATGAGTATGGAACACTTCAAAATTCACTTCACGAGGCCAGCATTACCTCGATACCAAAACCAAAGAGCCTGCACAAATTACAGGCCATGATAACATACATGCAAAAATCAACAAAATATTAGCAACTGAATACTGTAAAATGATCATATACCTGTTTTATTTATTAAAAATAATTTGTTTCTAAATAAATTGATTTTTCTTTCAGTTACCTGCTAATAGAGGTTTTGGGCTACTCTTTACAAGTTCTTTACTATATTTAACACATTATATGTATGAGTAATTTATATTACCAATAAAGAAAAAGCAAAAGTAGAAAAGATTGTAATCTCTTTTGTACGTCTTTTAAAGTACTAGAACCATTATAAAGTATTATATACCATTTTTAAAAAATAATATTTTGCAGTTTATAGATCTGGTGAAAATCTTGAAAATTTTTATCTGAATTGTTATTATAATTCTTATTAACCATATGGTATTTTAACATGTGTATTTTGTGCCACTTGGCTTTGACTAAGAACTTTAAAATACAATTTCTTGTATTACATATACATATAACTATATATACGTATATAATTATATGTAAAAATACCAAGAGTAATTGGTAAGTGCTACAGCAGCCAAATAGCCATAGCAAAGAGCTAGTAGTGTGTAGCTAAAACATTAGTGCATCAACAATGTTTTGTAAACTTGGTGCTTTTACCAAGTTTCTGTAAAGCCAATGCTTTAACATCTGCTCTGCATGCATATGCTGGTTACACCTTGTTCTAGACAACATGATAATACACCTGAGTCACCTTGTCTTGACCGCCCTGCCTCCTTTGTTGCTGCACCTCCTTGGGAGAAGTCCTGCTCCTGGGTGTGTTGTTTTCTGATACAAAACAACTAATCTGGAGTCTACACCCCCCCAGTTGTCTCCCTTATTGGGCTCTCCGACTCTACAGCACTTTACATTTGTTCTAATTACCCCAGAGTCAGGTATCAGGCAACCAGGAACAGACTTTATGCCTCAGAGCCTGCTGAAATTATCCAAACAAGCCAACCCTACATTGATTTACCCTGCCTGACCTTCTGCAAGAACAGAACAAAGGCATTTGCCATTGTACCTCCCAAATCTCCACCATGCTGACCCAAGGGATTCGCTGTGTACCCCCACTGCCCTGTAGCAAAATGTGTACGGTCTTGGGATCTATGCATATAATAAACTATGTTTTCAATCATACTTGTCCCTGGTTTTAATAAATTGGTTTTAATATTAAAATCTATTTAAATACTTATGAGCCAATGCTGATCTGCTCCTAAATAAAATCATTCCAAAAAGTGAAACCACTCCAATTCAAGTGGAAAATGTTTGGATATTTATTTTACTGATAGAACCTAGTGACAGATACCATTACCATGTTGAACGACTTGCAATCTTGAAAGCACCATGATGATATTCCAGAGGTTCTCATGATTGATAAATGTTAGGCTAGAGAGAAGTGCCCTTGCAAAATTCTGCTAGAAATTACGATTCGCAATCATATTATTATATAAAATATTATGTCAAGAGCAAAGTATTTTTTAACTATAGGTTTAACAGACTGACCCAGAGAGGTAGTACAAACTATGTATCTTAATCACATTTTTATCACAACAGTTATCAAACCCTGGCTAACTGAAACCAATTAGTAATAACACAAGGCAATATTTCTAAGGACACTTTTCTTAAGAGCATCAAAGAACCATTTTCTTTTAGTTGCCAATGCAACTAATATCAGATAATGTTTGGTATTATAACAGTATAAGGGAGAGGGAGTGTTTACGCCAGATGAACATCTAATAATACCAATTTAGACATGTTAAATTTTTCTAATTTAATATAACCAAAAAGAATGTTTCCTCAAAGAACCTTATAAGAACAAAGAATTTAAAGGCCATAAATAAATACTAAACTTTTGATGATATTACAGTATCAATCAAATATTTTTTACCTAACTGAACAAGGTCTAATACTTTAGAACTTTGCCAAACACCACTTTTTACAGAGAACAGTGAGGCTCTGAAGCATGTGTACACACGTATGTAATACAATCTTGAGAATTTCCTGCAATTTATGTAAATGGAAAGAACTATTACAAGACATCTGTGACATAATTTATAGTTAAGTACAAGTCCTTATTTGGAATATCAGATGTCTCAGTCACACTTTTGCAAATGCTATATAAATAACGTGTAGTAGACTGGCTCTGCTAGCATATGTAACATACATTTAAACATCACATAAAAGTGAATTTCTCACTGAGCAGAACTTCTCTGTAGTTCAACTGTTAATATTACAAACATCAACCCATACATATTTTTGAAATGCCTACTCCAAATATGGATATATACCTTAGTTACTATATTTCTATTTTTAAACTTTTAATTCCAGTATAGTTATTTAATAAACGGTTATAGTAGTGTCAGGTATATATGGGGATTTAACAATTCCATACATCACCGATTGCTCATCAGAAGTGCACTCCTTGTTCACCATCACCTATTTCACCCATCCCTCTATGCACCTCCCTTTGTACCATCAGTTTCTTCTCTATAGTTAAAAGCCTGTTTCTGTTAGCATTATACACTCTAGTTCCATCCACATTGTGGCAAATGGCTATTATGCTAATCAAAACAAAACAGAAAAAGACAAATATATGATTTCACTCATATGTGGAATTTAAGAAACACAACAGATAAACATAATGGGAAGGAAAAATAAGAAAAAAAGAGAGGGAGGCAAACCATAAGAGACTCTTGAATACAGAGAGTAAGCTGGTGGTTGCTGGGATGGGCTGGGTGGGTGATGGAAACTGAAGAAGGCACTTGTTGGGATGAGCACTGGATGTTGTATGTAAGTGATGAATCACTGGGTTCTATTCCTGAAACCAATACTACACTGTATGTTAACTTGAATTTAAATTAAAAAAAAAATTTTAAGTCTGTTTCTTGGCTTTTCTCTTTTTCCTTTGCTGGCTTACTTCTTAAATTCAAAATCAGTGAAATCATATGGTATTTGTCTTTCTGTGACTGATTTTACTAGCATTATAGTCCCTAGTTCCATCCATGTCATTGCAAAGGGCAAGATTTCATTCTTTTTTGAGTGGCTGAATAATATTCCTTTCTGTATCTATACCACATTAAAAAAAAAACTTATATAGTCCCCTACCATTAGGTATTATCATCAGCGAGTTTATGTTAGTAATTGATTTATATATTTGGGTGCTTCCAAGTTGGAATATTTACAGTAGTTAGATATTCTGGATGAATAGACCCATTTCATCTTTTGTTAGTCTTTGTTTTAAAATCTAGTTTGTCTAATAGAAGTATGGTTACTCCAGCTTCAACATCAATTAGAATGCTATAGAGTTCTCCATCCCCTCACTTTCAATCTGCATGTGTCTTTAGGTCTAAAATGAGTATTGGGGTGCCTGGGTGGCTCAGTTGGTTCAGCATTCAACTCTTGGTTTGGGCTCAGGTCATGATCTCACAGTTTTGTGGGTTCAAACCTCACACTGGGCTCTGCAGTGACAGCATCAAGTCTGCTTGGGATTCTCTCTCTCTCCCCCCCCCACCCCCCACACTTGCACTTTCTTAAAATAAACTTAAAAAAATGAGTTTCTTGTAGGCAGCATATAGATGGATCTTTTTTAAAGTCCATTCTGATACCTGATGTCTTTTTATTGAAAAATTTAATCAATTTACATTGAGTGATTATTGAAAGATATGAATTTAGTGCCATTGTGTTACCTGTAGAGTTGGTGTTTCTGGTGATGTTCTCTGGTTCCTTGTAGTCTTTGCTGCTTTGGTCTTTTTTCCTTCCACTCAGAGAGCCACCCTTAAAATTTCTTGCATGGCTGGTTTAGTGGCCACCAACTCCTTTAGTTTTTGTCTGGGAACCTCTCTCTCCTTCTATTCTGAATGACAGCCTTTCTGGGTAAAGAATTCTTGGCTGCATATTTTTCCCATTCACCAGATTTAATATTTCTTGCCACTCCCTTCTGGCCTGCCAAGTTTCAGTGGACAGGTCTGCTGCTAAGCTTATGAATCTACCCTTGTAGGGGAAGGACCTTTTGTCCCTAGATGTTTTCACAACTCTCTCCTTATCCTTGTATTTTACAAGTTTCATTGTGATGTGTTATGGGGTTGAGCTGATTTTGTTGATTTTGAGGAGAGTTCTCTGTACCTCTTGACCTTGAATGTCTGTTTCCTTCCCTAATTAAGGTAAGTTGTCAGCTATAATTTGTTCAAATGAACCTACTCCTTTTTCTTGGTCTTCTTCTGGGACTCCTATCATGGATATTGTTTCATTTTATGGAATCATGGAGTTCTCTAAATCTCCCCTTGTGATCTAATAATTTCCTTTCCCTCTGTTTTTCAGCCTATTTACCATAATTTTATCTTCTATGTCACCTAGTCTCTCCTCTTCTTCTTCAATCCTCATTGTGACTGTATCCAGTCGGTTTGCATCTCGCTCATAGCATGTTTTAATTTCAGCCTGGCTAGTTTTTAGGTCTAATCTTACAGCAAGGGTTTCTCTGGTGTCTTCTATGATTTTTTTCAAGTCCACTTAGTAGTCTCATGACTGTTGTTCTAAATTCTTGTTCAGATATATTGCTTATATCTGTTTTGAGCAAGTCCCTATATCTGTTTTGAGCAAGTCCCTGGTTGTGATTTCCTCTTGACCCTTCTTTTGGGGAGAATTCCTCCATCTTATCATTTTGGATAAGTTTCTGTCTTTTGGGTGTTTTAAAATCTTGTTATGTTTCCTGCACCTAACAGTACTACTGTATTAAAAGGGGGTCATACACTGTCCAGGGCCTGGTGCTTCAGCAAGTATTTCTGGTGGATGCAGTGTGCACTCTGCTGTTGCGTTTTGCCTGCTCTTTCCCACTGGTCAGGCCTCTGCAGAGCTCCTCCTTGCTTGTAGTGGGGGAGTCCTTGGACCTTTAACTAGGTGTGCTTTGATTTGTTGAAGTAAGCCTGGAAAAAATGGGAGAGGAAGCCTGATACCCAAAAAAGAAAAGGGAAACAACACTCCCCCCACAGAGAATAAAAAAACTACAATGCTGGTTCCAAAGAAAAAGAAAGGGGAAAAAAATAAAAAGAAAATTAAAAAGACTGATCCAAAAGAGAAAGGAAATTAAAAAAAAAAAAAAAAAAAAGCTATGAGCCTGACTCCAAAAAAAAAAAAAAAAAGAACGAAAGAATGAACTGCTGGTGTTGTTTTGAAGCACTTAATTTTCAGTGCACTTGGTGCATGGTGGATGTTGGCTGCATTGGTCTTCTGGAGAAGACGCCTGCTGCATTGGCTCAGAGTTAGTCTTGCCCCAATAAATAAGTAGTTGCCAGGCATGGCGAGCGGGCAGAGTTTGGTGTAAGTGGGTCCTGCCTCTACTGGGGACTGTTGTGTTGCTCTTGCTCTTTCAAGTCCCATTGTGTTGGGGGGAAAATGGCACCACCCCAATCTCTCATCCCTGGAGGGTGGATCTCCTCCCCAACCCCTGACATTCAGGCAGCCCTCACAGAATGGCAAGGGCAGTCAGCTTGGCCTGCGCCACAACTCTCCTGCGTTTTTTCTTGGATGCACAGCTGGAATTCAAAACCCAAAGTCTTAAAATACCTGGCAGTGTGTGGATTTGCTCTCCTCCTCTGGAGTAGAGCCTCTCCACACTGTGTTTGAAACCCCTTGTCCTGGAAAAACAGTCCAATGCCTGCACAGTGCATGGACTCTATGGTGTAGCACCACTAAAAGCAGCAAAGGTTATATTCCTTCTGGATGCGCCTCTATCCCCTGCTGATGAAATGTCTTTGGCTGGTACCTGAAGGGTGTTGTCTTCGGGGAGGTAACATACCCTCTTCCAGAAGTACTTCAGGAAGGGGAATTTCTCTCCCAATGTACCCCTGAGATCCCTAATACAGGCTATGTACTCCAGAACCAGCACCCTCCACCCCAAGAGCATGTGCCACAGCTCCACTCTGGGGAAAGTGGGGCACTCTCAAAACCTCAGAGTTTGCGCTCCAGGTGCTGTTTGGGGATAGTGGGGGGAGAGAAAAACCCAAACTGTGACACTCAGTACTTCTTGCTCCCCAGTTCATGGTCCAGAGAGGTTTTCCTCTTGTGTAAACTCAATGCTACACTTTCTCAACCCTTCTCTTTCACTCCCTTTTGTCTCTCTGTGGAAAACATTCTCTCCTCTCCATGGCACCACTGTTTTTTCTCTCCCCAAATTCACTTCTACCCATCTTCCACCTGCCACACTATCTCCCTCCAACTGTGCAGATCCTTCCGCCACTATGCAGATCAATTTCCCGGGTGTTCCATCCAAACGATCTGATCTCAATACAGCTGTATTTGAGGGATAAGGAAAGCCCAGTGTCCACCTACTTCTCTGCCATCTTAACACTTCCCCAACATTTTCTTTATCCATTCATCTATTGATTGGCTTCTTCTATAACTTGGCTATTGTAAATAATGCTCCAATAAACACAGGGGTGTATGTATCCACTTGAATTAGTGCTTTTGTATTTTTTGGAAATATACCCAGTAGTAGTGTGATTACTGAATTATAGGGTAGTTCTATTGTTAGCTTTTTGAGGAAGCTCTATACTGTTTTCCACACTGGCTGCACCAGCTTGCATTCCCAACAGTGCATGAGAGTTGTTTTCTCCATATCCTTGCCAACACTTGTTTCTTGTGTTTTTAATATTTAGCCAGTCTGATAGTTGTGAGGTATTATTTCACTGTAATTTTGATTTGTGCTTCCCTGGTGATGGTGAGCATCTTTCCATGTTTCTGTTGGCCATCTGAGATGTCTTCTTTGGAGAACTGCCTGTTCATGTCATCTGCCCATTTTTTAATTGGATACATTTTTCACTTACTTAGTTGTAAAGTTCTTTATACATTTTGGATATTAATCCTTTATCAACCTATTTGCAAATATCTTCTCTCATTCCATAGGTTGCCTTGTAGCTTTGTTGATTGTTTCCTTGCTGTGCAGAAATTTTTTATTTTATTGTAATCCCAATAATGTATTTTTGCTTTTATTTCTCTTGCCTCAGGAACCATACCTAGAAAAATGCTGCTACAGCTGATGTCAGAGAGTGGCCCAATATTTCTTGACAATCAATTGATCATATAATTATGATTGTTTCTAAGCTCTCTATTCTGTTCCATTGCTCGATGTGTGTTTTTGTGCCCATTCCATACTGTTTTGATGACCACAGCTTTGTAATGTAACTTGACATCTGAGATTGTGATACCTCTGGCACTGCTTTTCTTTTCCAAGATTGCTTTGGCTATTTAGGGTCTTTTGTGGTTCCACATAAATTTTCTTGGTTTTTCTAGTTCTGTGAAAAATGCTGTTGGTATTTTCATAGGGATTACATTAAATGTGTAGATTGCTTTGGATAGTAGAGAAATTTAGAACAAAATTTGTTCTTCCAATCCACCATCATGGAATGCCTTCTCATCTCTTTGCACCATCTTCAGTTTCTGTCATCCGTGTTTTATAATTTTCAGAGTATAGGTCTTTCATGTCTTTGTTTAGGTTTATTCCTATAGAACTTATTTTTGATGTAGTTGCAAATAGGTTTGATTCCTTGATTTCTCTTTCTACTGCTTCATTACTAACGTGTAGAAATGCAACAGATTTCTGCACATTGATTTTGTAACCTGTAATTTTCCTGAACTCATCAATTGGTTCTAGTAGTTTTTTGGTGGAATCTTTAGGGTTCTCTATATAGTGTCATGTCAGCTGCAAATAGTCAAAGTTTTACTTCTTCCTTACCAATTTGGATGCATTTTCTTTTTGTTGTCTTATTGCTATGGCTAGGACTTCCAGTACTATGATGAACAGTAGTGAGAGTGGACACTCTTATCTTATTCCTGACCTTAGGGGTTTTTCCACATTGAGTATGATGTTAGCTATGTGTTTTTTTACATGTGGCTTTTATTATGTTGAGGTATGTTCCCTCTAAATCTACCTCATTCAGAGCTTTTATCTGAAATAGATGTCGTACTTTGTCAAGTACTTTATGGATATATATTTTAAATACCATATTTAAAATAGTATTCTACTTTTTGCTTTATATTTAGATTTTCCTAAAAGTGACCAAATCGTAGTATAAGAAGCTCCAGCATGTTGCTCAGATTCTGTACTGTATATTTGAAAGTTGCTTAGATAGATCTTGAAAGTTCTCACTGCATGAGAAAAAAACTGTGCAGTGATGCATGTTAACTAGACATTGTGATCATTTTGCAGTATATACAAACATTAAATCATGTACTTCTGAAAGTAATGTTATAGGTCAATTATGTATAACAAGTTTGTATCAACAAAAATTAGAAAATTCGTTACTTGAATGACTATTGTATACTATGCTGGCAAGGATATAGAGAAATAGGAATTCTTATACATTTATGGTAGGAGTGGGAATTCATAAAGTTTCGATGGAGGGCAATTTGAAAAATATCTATAAATCAAAGTACATATACTCTTTGACCCAGGAATTCCATTTCTGAGAACTTGTACTATGTATGTATTTGAAATGACTTTCCAATCAAGTTCTTCATTCCAACAATGTAATAGTGTGAGATTGGAAGCAATCTTAATATTAGAAGACAACCAAATTCCAGTATATCCGTGCAAGAGAATTCTATGCAGCTATTAAAAAAAGAACAGATATTTTGTGTTTTGTAAGTGACGGAAGCAAGTAGTTGAACAGTGTGGGCAGTTTGTTATAACTTATGGAAAAAGTAAGAGGGGTGCCTGGGTGGCTCAGTTAAGTGTCCAACACTTGATTTTGGCTCACTCAGGTCATGATCTTATGGTTCCATGGGATCAACCCCTGCCTCAGGCTCTGTGTTGACAGCATGGAGCCTGCTTGAGATACTCCCTCATCCCCTCTCTTCCTCTTCCCCCATTCATGCTCTTTCAAAACAGACATTTCAAAAAAATTTAAAAAAGGAAGAGAAATGTCTATCTCTATATATTTATTATGTGTTTCCTTCCTCCCTCCCTCCCTGGATTTGTATCTACTATTTCTATTGGAATCTGGTAACACTGATGGCCTCTGTAGGGGAATGGTGACTATAGGAGAGAAACAGGAAGGAGACTTTTACTATACATCGTTTAAACACTTTGAATTCTGAACATCCATTTATTGTGTTAGGTATTCAAAAATAAACACATCCCACTTTTTTGAAGTCCATTTGAGCCCTACAGATGTAAAGACAAAAGGAATTACTCATTAGCAGAATAACACTGATGCACTGAGACCCAATACCCTAAATATTCATTTCCTTTAAAATAGAAACAAAAGCTGCTATCTACTCAAAGGCTTCTTTCATTTTCCTCATTTTATCAAGTTCTGTGTGAAGGTATGGATGACGACAGTTTACCACCAAACGTTAGAAATAACACCAAAATTGGAACATAACTGCTTAACTCAGAAGTGGAATGGAATGGGGTCAGGACATCACCTCAGTCAGGTGTTAGGAAATTGTAGCTTCATTTCAGCTTCAAGAATAACTGTGACTCATTTCTTAGCAGAAAATGAAATAAAGCTCATCACAAACACCATTTGTCATTTCTTTACCTGCTTGGGAGCTGTGAGAATTAAATAAACTAACATTTTATAAAGAGCTTGGAATCCCTTGATAGAAAAGTGTTACATAAGAGTTTTATAATCCTGTGCTTTCTGCATCTTTCTTAACAAAGAAAAAAAAGGTAACGTTCTGCTTACAAATGAGAAACTGAATTGATCTCTTTGGGCAGCCATACTGGCAAGAGTGCAGTTCCTACTTTTGAGGTTTGATCTGGGTTTTGTGCATCATATCCTTTTTTAAAAAAAAGGTGTTGTTTTTTTTTAAGGTTTCATTATTTTGAGAGAGAGAGAGATCAGGGAGGGACAGAGAGACAGGGGGCAACCAAGCTCTGTGCTGACAGAGCAGAGCTTGAACCCACAAACAATATCATGCCCTGAGCCAAAATCAAAAGTTGGATGCCTATCACCCAGGCACCCTTGTGCATTTTATCCTTATACAAAATGCTTTTAGATACAAGGATAGTTTTGTTGCTATGAATTATCCTCCTCAACTATATGAGGCTTGCATTTTTGAAGTGTTTACAAATCAAGTATAGAGGGTCAATTTTGAGCTTACAATTACACGCATGTACTCTTAACCTCCCATGTTGAGATGGGTGCAGAATTTGTTCCAAACTGTTTTAATTTTAGCAATTCTTCTTAAATCCTTTGAGGAGAAAATTTAGAAATTCATTTAACTTATTAAATTGCAAACATTTACTCATGAAAGAGTTCTGTATTTTATTATACTTCTTTCAGGTTTATGGTGTTTCAAAAGGAAAGAAGGATATTACTAAAAGGAAGAATGGATCTATACATTTTAAATGGATATCAAATGAAACTAAGTCTCTAAAGCATGCCCATGGAGTTTTGTTAAAAAATCTTAAACAATAGGAGATTCTTTGAAGAGTAATGGGAACATTCAGATCTGTAGTCAGTATTTACTAAGTTTCTCTTTAAGATAACCTGGGGTTGTAGTATACATTCAGTAATCTGAACAAGATTCTAAGCAAATCAGAGTTTTCCTTCCACCCTCCTTTTGAGAATAACCAAGGTACATACTTGAATCCCTAAGTGTTAAGTTATCTCTAAAGCTATTTTTCTAACCTCGGATCCAACTGAACCTAAATTCTGTAATTGTTTGGTTTTGCTTTTCTTTTTCCTCCAAACTATCTCACAAGTCTCTCTCTTTTGGTTTCTATACCATCCTATCCCCTTGACTCAGTTATAGGTATCATTAACATTTTTCGTCTTTTGGATTAAGATTGTACTATATACCTTCAAAAAATGTATCTTGTGTATGAAGCATGAAAGGCAGAATTACTATGTGGAAAGGGTATGTGAGCACAGCAGTTTGGTTGGAAAGGGTTAAAGGATGTTGAGAAAATGTCAATTTTTAATATCAAAAAGTTGGGTGGTACAGAGTTATGGCAGAGAGCGCTACAAGTTTTTCAACATGGGTTATCCTTATCAAATTGGTTTGTGGTTCCCTAAAACTCACGGGTGAATGAGAACATGTGTTTAAGAAAGCCAAAATTTAAGAACAGAGTATACAAGAGAATAATAAAGTTATTCAAAGGCTCAGTAAGGAGAACGAACACATCTAGGTATGACAGTTGGTAAAAACTTCTGATGAGTGAACATCTGAGACTGGCCCTTTTGACAGGTAGATAACGGAGTTATCAAAAGTAGGGAACTGACAGCCCATCCTTACCTCCTTCAAACCTTTGCTCAAATACCATCTTTTCAATGATGTCTTCTCTGATCATTTTATTTAAAAGTATATTTCATATCCCCCCCCAGCCTTCTTCCCTACTTTATTTTTCTTCCCTACTTTACAACTATGACCATGATTGGCAAAAACAAAAACAAAACAAATTACGAGTATAACCTATCTCAATTCATTAGAATAGGTTTCATGAGTACAGATATTATTGTTGATTTTGTTTATTGCTGTAGCCCTCAGCATCTAGAACAATGCCCAGCACATGGTAGTCACCTAATATACATTTTGGAATACATTCATATGTTGTATAAACAAGGCTTAGAGATGGAGACATATGGAACATTTTTGGGGAATAGTGGATAAGCAAGTTTGGCTATACAGTTAAATACGTGTAAGAGATAAATTTGAAATAAATCTGTATAGTTTCTACCACGTTCTCTCCCCCCCCCCCCACCTCTGGATGGCCTAATGAATATCTCTGAGCTATTTGGTCTCTAGGTCTAGTTCCTATTCACTGCTGTACCCCCAAGGCAGAGTTTAATTCACACAATGCCCAACATACAGTATTGAATTAAGATCTATTGAGAGAGTGAACATGTTTATAAATTCTCAAGCTATGCTAGTTTTAAATTTTAAACTCCTAAGCTGTTCAGTGGGTTCACAGAGCTTATAGCTAGGAGTTCAAGAGATGGGTCAATCTTAGAGGTACCAGCTCCGTTAAAGTAACAGAGCTTGGTCAACAAATAGACCCAGAATGTGGACTGGCTCCAACTCAATAGTTTTTCTTCATTTCTGAGACAGTTGTTCCTTGCGGGCAGATGGATTTCTGCCATGTGGTGATTTAGGGACCAGACTAGAGTGGAAATGTAATCTAAGTCACTTTGCAACCCTGAGAAAATCTTAACAGATCTTTTTTTGCTCAAAACCTTTTTTGGTCTTATTTTCTTGTGTTTAGAATCTAGAAGTAGTTTTTTTTTTTTTCCTGACCTTTTATACTCCCAATTTCTCATTTGCTTCTGCTTATAAACTGGTAAATTCCTGCCTGATCTTAACTCTTTCTTGTGATACTTTTCTATAAACAGTGAGAAGAACCAAAACATGATAATACTCTGGGTATTTGCAACAACTTTCCTTAGAGCTCTAAGATCAATAGGTACTTTGTCTTACAAGTTCTTCGGACAGTGTACCAAATGTTATGTTTGCATAATACTAGTCTTTTCTTTCCAGATTGTTATATCTATGTTCCTTTCAGCTACTTCCCAACTGCTAAGCTAATGCCATATTTATTTTTGTTTTTGTTAAGATAGTACTATAATGCACCATCTTCAGTGTTAGTTGTGGTGATGCTGACAGGTAAAATATGCTATCCCAAAATATGACTTCAGGAGTTTAGAACATGCCACCTTAAAGTATGCTGCTTTGATATATGGATTATTTTGAGCTGTAGGCACTATTAAATAGGAAATGCAGGGAATGGCTTTTTCTTTACTCCCCTAAAAGGATATGCCATAAATACCCTCCCCCCCAGGAGTTTCATCAACAAGGGAAGACTGACTCTCATCACAGGAGAGATTAGAAATTGATACCACCACCAGATGAACTGTGTCACAAACTGTCATACCTCCTATTCTTCTAAATGCCCATTCATGGGAGATGCCCAGGAAAAAGTGAGTAACTCCAAGGTAGCTTAGAATTCACACTTAAGTAACATCTTAATAGAGAAAGTGAATATAAACTTCTATTTGTTTTTCTTTTGGTAATTTTTTAAAAATTATGTAGTGTCTCAGCTAAGAAATCATAAAGGTAGAGGGAAAATTATTTTTCTCCCCTACAGTGGTCAAATACAATAAAATGACTGAAATACAAGAGAAGTTTGTTCCTTAGATACATAACCAAGGTGACATTTGAGGGTGGACAACTTTTTCTTTATGTGGTAATTCAAGGATCCAGAAATTTTCCACATCATGGCTTCATCCTCTTGGGCCCTGTTATCACTATCATTCAGGCAGAAAAGGAAAGAGGACTTGGAGGGAAAACTTCTATAAAGTCTTGGCCCAGAAACAGCCCACATCACTTTTCTGTATATCCCAATGGATATGCCCAATTGTAGGGACATACATAAGTAAATGAAGGGGAAGTTGGAAATATAGTGCTAAGAAGAAAAAATGGAATTTTGTTTTCTAACAGTCTGCCATACAAAGGTCACTCCAGGAATCTCTGAAAGCCCAGAGTCCTTACATCCTAATAGGTACACCGACTTATAGATGTACAATTTTACACTGTTCATAAGGTCACATTTCACTATCATCTTTAATGTTTCCTTTCTGTGTGACTAACAGTCTAAATATTTGCAAGCTTTATTCTGCATTTGTCCTTAAGATAACTTTAACATTTGTGTTGCTGAACCTTCTGTTTTATTGAAATTACCTAGAATTCTGATTAAAAGCCTTCTTATCCATTGATGCCATTTTCTCACTTTATATTGTCTAGAAACACATTCATAGGTTTGATGAAGAAAAAGATGCTAAACATTATTGGTCAGAGAATTAACTTTTATGGCTAATGTCTCTTACATTTCTCATCTAGGATTAAATCCGCTTGTGATTGTATGATATGGACCTTATGTGTACAATTTGTTAAGGAATAAATTAATCTAGGCAATATCCTGAGTCCTGTGAAACTCGAAATTTAGTATGTATCATTTATCTTGACCAACACTCCTGAAAGAACTCAGGCAACCCTAAGAGATTTTGTTATTCTACAATCACTACGGTGGTTTTTTTTTTTTTGCAATCTGTAAAGTGCTCTTCTCAGTATTTAAAAGAAAATGACAAACAGGATCTGTGATAAGTGGAATCAACCTTAGATTTGTTAAAAAAGAAATATCATACTCATTGTCAATGTTTCTCCTCCAATCTCTGAGCATCTCTTCCATTATTCGTATTTTTATATTAGAAAAATTTTTAATGTTTGCTGTTGATTTAAATATACTAGGTTAAAACATGCTTAGTTGGTTAAAACACATTAGTCAAGAATATGAGCAATCTCCTCTAGACCAGCTCTAGCCTGCTGGTATCCAATAAATTCACCTACTTCTCAAAGATCACCAATACCTACACTGGGTCCATTTTTTCCCTCTGCTAGAATATGTTCCATGCCCTGTAACTTGTCTTTTCTCAAAATTATGATACAGATTCTTAGATCATAGTCCATTTTCAGAATGTGATGGAAATGTGAGAGAATAGAAGAACACTCATGATCAGATAGCCTCAAAGCAAATGCAATTATCAGGAAAAGATCTAAAAATACAGTTGTGGGACCATGGGAATTTTAATCACTCTACATTTATACAGCTAGAAAAACAAAATGGTAGAAAACAGGAAACTTCTTTAATCAGGCAAAGCCTTTGTGGTTGTGGCTGATGAATATGCAAAAGGTGTTCTGAATTTTTTTTAGGACACAGAATTGCCATATAGGCATCCCAATAGCTGTTTTTAGGTTAAAAGAAAGGAATTGATTTGTTAATCAAGTATATCAGAGACACAGACATTTCTGATTATATAAAAAAACAAATGACTCCTAAGCAGAACACCTGAACTCTGATTTTCAAGTTAAAATATTTCTGATAATTAGCATTATTGTATTCGTTGAATTTAGTCAACACCCTAAGGCAAAATTTTAAAGTTACATGAGGCTCTAATGTAAGATTGCATTTCTCAGAGATGGTTCCCTCCAGAAATTTGCCAGGCTCTTATAGAAATCCTACTTCCTCCATAAAACTTCCTTAAAAATTGAAGAAATGGATAATTTCTCCCTAAATTGCTATTCCTTGATCCCTTAAACCCATCATTGTATAATAATTCTTCCTACCTATATTTCATTGTTTTGATCTTTTGAATATTTATTCAGCCATACATATGCTCTTGATTAGAATCCAAGTTAAAGATGTTTTTATAATTATAGGAAAGTAGATGGATGAATTAATTTGTTCATTCATTCATTCATTCAAGATTTGTTGAGTTCCTACAACTGCCAGGCACCAGGGAAATAGGAGTCAGAAATTGATCCTACCCAAAGAAGAATGGTAAGTAGTATGCTTTCAGGGGTTCCCAATCCAGTAAGGGATGCACAATATGTAAAAAAGAGTAGAAATATGTATGTTCTAGCAATATGCTAGCACAAACATGGAAATGATCAATTCTCTCTGGATTTCTCTACTTTACAGATTAGAGACCAGAGGCACAGAAAAATTAGGTAACTTGTTGACACTCATACAACTAGGACATGGAAGAGTCTGAATATGAACCCAGAAAGTGTATCTCCAGAGGTCATGCTCTTATTAATCACCATGCTAACTGCTTCCCACATTTGACCTATTTAAGACCTCACATAGTTAATAAATGCATTTGGATGGTGATAGTCAATTCTTGTAGGTCATTAATACTCATTTACATTGTATCAGTCATCAGGGAAGAACTTATTTCTCTACAAATGCTTGTGCATGGGAATCTATCCTAAAAACCAAGAGCACACTTTACACACTGTATGTTAGCCAATTTGACAATAAATTATATTCAAAAAATAAAAATGGTTGTGGTCCAGGTTCCATTCTTGTCACTACCAATGACCTTTGAAACCAAATAAGGCAGTGGAAATCACTCCACATTTATGCAGCTAGAAAAATATATGGTCGAAAACGGGAAACTTCTTTGATCAAGTAAAGGCTTTGTGGCTGTGGCTGATGAATATGCAAAGGCTGCTCTAAGTTCATGGGTTCAAGAAATGGCACCAAAGTGGGGCGCCTGGGTGGCTCAGTCGGTTAAGCGGCTGACTTCGGCTCAGGTCATGATCTCGCGGTCCGTGAGTTCGAGCCCCGCGTCGGGCTCTGTGCTGACCGCTCGGAGCCTGGAGCCTGTTTCAGATTCTGTGTCTCCCTCTCTCTCTGACCCTCCCCCATTCATGCTCTGTCTCTCTCTGTCTCAAAAATAAATAAACGTTTAAAAAAAAAAAAAAAAGAAATGGCACCAAAGTATAGTTTGTATACTTCATGGAAAACTTGTTAGTCACTAAGCCCCTCTCTGCCCCTGAAAAAGGAACTAGCTCTATTCCCATATCCTTGATCACATGGTAATGTCCTTTAAAGTGGCAACGGTGAGAAATTCACATTTGACAATGAACAAATCATTCCTTTAATCCTTGGTATGTTTCCAGGTGAAATTATGAGAATAAATACAAAGGGTAACCTGTAAAGAACAGGAAAAAAAAAAAAAAAAAGGAAACCTGAGGGGTGGGTCAAGAAGGAGCAATAGTCTATGTCTCAGCTGGCTACGTTCCTGAGGTCCTGACTGTGCACATAAACTTCTTTTAGCACCAGCTGGAGTCACTCTATTCTCTTTCATCAATGCCTTTCTATTTACTATACACAATTCAGAGATTATGTCTCAGATCTGCAAGAAAATCATTTCAGTGGGGATGAAATAGGGGAGAAAAAATATTGTAAGCATAAAGTGATAAATGCTAGGCTATAACTGTCTGTAGAATTCAGTGGGGTCAAAGAATTCAAGAAGTGAATGCTTTAACCTAGTCTTTCAAGATGTCCACCAAGTGGACTAAGAGAAGAGCATTCCAGACAAGAGGAATGACTTGAAAAAAAGGCACTTAGAGAAACTACAAGTTTAGTGTAGCTAGGGTAATAAACACTGAGCCAAGTATAGTGATGGAAGCTAAGAAGTGTTTAAGAGGCAATCTGGGTGTGGTTTTGAAGGGCCCTATGGGTCATGTCCAATAATTTGAGGTCTATACTCCAGGCCAGTGATTTACCTCCCTGTGTATTAAATCACCTAGGGAGCTTTTAAAAATATACTTATAACCAAGTTTCACCTGAGGAACTTAGTCAATCTCTGGCAGTGGGGCCAAGAGTAATCTTTCCAGGGGATTTGATGTATGGTCAGGGTTGGGAATTCTTGCTGACAACGAGGACACTTAAAAGGTTTTAAGTAAACATGTGATGTGGTCAGTTTTTTATTTCAGAAAGATCACCTTGTCTACAGAATGGCGAACAAATAGGAGTCCTATGTGAGGTGACAGAAAGGCAATTTGGGAAACTGGTGCAATTCAGGCTGAAGAAGATAAGGGCCACAACTGTGGCAATGAGAAAGCAGAGGAGAAGTGAAGTAGTTGCCATCTTCCATTCTGGATCTGGCAACAGACTAGAACAGCTATGTGGGTGGAGGATGAGGTGGATTATAAAAATGACCACACTTTTTTCCTCATGTTTCCACAACTTGCAATCACCTCATCAAGAACCAGAGTCTGTTTTTCCACCCCTTGAATCAGGACTGGCCCTGTGACTTACTTTGGCTGGTAGAATGTGGCAGAAGTGATGTTACTGGAGTTCCAACTTTGGTTCCAGGAACTTTGTCAGTTTTCTCTTAGTCTTGGATCCCCTGAGTAAATAAACCCAGGCTAGCCAAATAGATGATGAGAGACACATGGTCCAATTGTCCTGTCATCCCAACTCACAGCCTGCCAACCACTAGACATGAGTGAGGCAATTATAGGTGATGGCAGATACATGAACCATCCCATCTGAGATCACCTTGTATGGAAGACTGTGCTGGACCTAACCTCTTAAACTGTCCAGTTACAAGAACTTTAGGGATGGCAGATATCAAGAGCAACTACTTTAAAGTTCAAAAACTAGTCAAACAAACTAGGTTGTTTAAACATCAAAATTGGAAAGTCTTACAAACAAAGGAAACAGTCAACTTAAAATACTATGGTATTGGCCCAAAGTCATGTCTACTTAGTTGAGTAAAGAATCACTAAGGTAATCATTGTAATAATGCTATAGAAGGTCTTGTACTTTTGAAAGAATGTTTTTAATGTATTCCTATTTTTCCATGTATTGTATTGTTTCTCTTAATATGTTTTGTTATTGAGTTTACTAATTATCACTAGGCACACAGAGAAAACTATATTCCACATCTCAAATTGGTATTCCTGAAATTTAATCCACAACTACATTTGGACATCTGCCTGGATTATGAGGAACTTTTTCTCTTTCAAAAATCATGCCAGAGAAAGCAAAAGTAATGTTGGTTGATGATTTACAAAGGCTCTAACAAAAAAAAATGGAAATTTTATTTCCTGCCTCAAACAAAGTTTTTGTTTCTTCTTCACTTTTATCTTTCATTATCATTTATAATACTCGTGTGTGTGTTCAGGTAGCTCACCAAGTTACTGGCTGTTTAAGGCCATTGTATTGGATTTTCATTGCTTAATTACCACTGATGTAGCATTTCTGTTTTATCTCACCATTTAACCAAAAGTGGCTTGATTTTTTTGTTCAGGGTGTCAAAGGGTTGAAATCAAGATGTCAGCTCAGGCTGTGGTCTCATCTGGGACTCAGGATCTTCTTACATTCTCCCTGGTGCTGGTGAAATTTATTTGCTTGTGGTTATACACTGAGGCCTGTCTCTGTTTTCCCTCAGTCAACTGAGGACAGCTTTCAGCAACTAGAGCCTCCTGAAATTTCTTGCTACGTGGCAGTTCTTAGCACGATGTTTGATTTCCTCCAGGCCAGCAGGAGTGCATTTCTCTGATTTCCTCTTTTGCATCCAGCTAGAGGGAACATTATTTCTCCCTGATTAGGTCAGACCCACCTGGACAACCTCCCTGTTAAAAAGTGAAATGATTTGGGACTCTAGTTAAAGTTCCAAAATCCTTTTATAGCAGTACCTAGATTAGTGTTTGATGGGATACCTGGGGGAAAGTGTATATACCAGGGCCAAGAATCTTGAGGGCCATCTTAGAATTCTGCCTACCACACCCATGATTAAGAGATCCTATAATGGCACCATCGGTTACTACTGAAAACGGAAACAAATGACTCCAAGTAGAATGAATCCTATCACCCATCCTCTTCTTCACAAGTTTCCCAATCAATAAACTGCCCAGTTGCATGTTGGAGCTCTTCAAGGTGTAGAGACCACAAGTATTCCAAAGCTCCTGTAGATCCAGGTGTCTGACTTGAAAGACCACCAAGGAGGATTACACAACAGTCAACTTCAGCACAAGGCTGAGGAGGGGGAGTCACACCTGGCAAAGGCAACTGTGAATTTCACATATAAGCAAAGGAGAAGGGACAATGCAGTTTTCCCCCAAGGAATTGTGCAATTTTTGACATGGCACTCACTGGCACCTGTCAAACCAATGAATGTTTTTGAGGCTATGTTTTAGTTTGAAAAAATGTCAAACTTTTAGGTACAGAAATTTTTTTTTTTATCCAGTACTCTGATGTTAGAGCTGGAAACAAGCATCATTAGTTTTTCTTTTAACAGGATCTGTCAATTCTATATAGAAACTTTGTGGTCTTATATAAGGCCAACTCTGTTCTTTCCAAGCACAAAGAATTTGTGAAGAAATGTAGGCAGAACATAGTGTTCAGACTCTAATTTTGCTCACCTGCAAACTGTCTCCCTTCCATCATAACTTTATTTAAATCATGGCTATGCTCTTAATTAACAATTTAATTGGTTGGTGCTTTCTCATTCCATTTCTCTGGAGGCATGGTTTTCTGTTTAACTTTCTTGTTTTAATTCTTCAGCCAAACCATAAAATTTAATTAGGAAAGTAACCAGCTTTGTAACAGCGGTTCTAGGTCTAATTAGCTATTCTGTAACTGTATCTTCTCAGATTTCACTCAACATGGCATATACATTTTGCATTTGTTCATGTTTCAGATAAGATGCTGTGAATTTATAGCTTAAGCATGTAACCCCAATCACTTTTCCAAAGATGATTGGTTGTAGCCGGTGAAGTCAGAAAAATTAACTTAAAGCATCGATATATGCCATTAAACTAAAGGCCACTGAAAAGCCAGGATGTAGGGTGGTTACCTTACCATGTGTTACTTTTATGTTGCTGTTCTATTGCTGTAGAGAAAATTACCACAAACTCACCAGCCATTTACCATTTCATAGTTCTGTAGGTCGTAAGTCCAGACACAGTTGACTGGATTTTCTTTTCAATGTCTCACTGGGCTAAAAGCAAAGTACCAGCTGGGATGTAGCTTCATTTGGACCTCAGGGTCATTTTCCAAGCTCAGATGGTTGAGGCAGAATTCAGCTCCTTAGAGTTGTAGGACTGACATTCCCATATCCTTGCTGCTTATCAGCTGGGGGTGGCTTTCATCAGGTAGGGTCAGTAGCATTTCTTATCACATGGCTCCCATGGATGGTTCACAACTTGGAAGTTTGATTCTCTTTTGAGACAGCAGGAGCACTTCTTTGACTTCTTCCTCCATGAACAGCTGGAGGAAACACTCTGCTTTTAAATAGCTCATCTGATTAGGTGAAGCCCATCTCAGGTTATCTCCCTTCTGTCTCTCAGGGAGATGACTATCCCATCACATTCACAGGCTCTGGCCACACTCAGAAGAGAGATTATGCAAGGTAGATACACCAGTGGGTAGAAATCTTGGCACCATCTTGGAATTCTGACTACCACACTGTGTTTTAGGGAAAGGAGGCAACTAAAAGCTCCCCTCCCCTTGGAGGAGGTGCATGGAGTGGGGGTGTGAGCAAAGGAGCTGTTAACAACAGTACCAATTCCATCCCATCAGCTCCACAGGGCACAAGATGACAGACAGTCATGTTCTTTGTTGTCTGCCGGCTGCTTTCTTTGCCTGGCCAGAATTGCTGTTTTCAGTGGTGCAAGTGGATCACTCGATGATAAGATTTGAATTTAAAATGACATCCAGTTAGCATGATGCTTTTAGAAAGCAAATTTATTTAAGCTCAGTGCTCAAATCTCAGCCCCATAAAACTATTTCTTTAACAAAAAGAAATGAAGTAATGTGCAGAAAAAATTAACACAGCAGGCCTGAATCTGCTGTTGTTAGGTCTGCTTGCAAGTTTGGCCATTAGCTGGCATCTGGAAATTTAGGGTGGTAGGATACCTCCTGAAATCTAAGGAGTGGCTCATGCACACCCAGACTGCACAAACTATATAGTTCATGCTGAACACCTGCTTTGCTTTGGAGAATCCGGAATTTTGGTATGTGCTTGGCAGAGGGGGCCTACATGACTAGGCCCAATAAAAACCCTGTACACTAAGTCTATAATGAACTTCCTTGGTGGACAATATTTCACATATGTTCTCACAACTCCTTGATGGGGGAATTAAGAACACCCTGTGTAACTCCACAAGGAGAAGCTTCTTGGAAGCCTGTGCCTGGTTTCACCTGCATTTCATGTCACATGCTTTTTCTCTTTGTAGGTTTTGCTTTGTATCTGCTATAATAAATCATAGCCATGAGTAGGATTATCAGCTGAATTTAAGTCTTGCAAATTTCTGAACCTGGGGGTGGTATTTGCGACTCAAGGAATAAAGTAAATGAGAACATGGCTGTGTGCACATTGAGTCTAGGCTCCGTGTCCCAGCAAAGTTGGCCTATTCCTCTCCATTGAGAAAATGATCAGAGTAAACAGAGGCAGGAGGCAGGAAGGCTTCACATGGGTTCTAGAGCGTTGGGCACTGTCTAGATGTGTGCTCCAACTCCACACTGTGACCCAGGGCAAGTTACTTAACCTCTGTCTTGCCCAATTTCTTTAGCTGTAAACAGCAATAATAATATCCACCTCACAGAGTTGTTCGAAGGGGACAATTTATACGAAGCAGGTGGCCTTGGGACTAGCACATAGTGCCTAAGAGGGGCTGGATTCTCTGTGGTGTGGAGCCACTAGAACATCAACATTCTGGTATTAACCCCTGTTCTTCCCTTCAACTCTGTTCCCCTCTTCCTCACCAGCCCCCTCTCCTTCCCTCCCTTTAGTTGTCCTCTAAAGCTCCTTTGCGTCCAAACCATGTCTCCTACTCCCTACTTCCTTTCCTCAAGGACTCAATGAACATATACAGCAATTTTTTTTAAGTGTGTACAGAAGTGTGCCCAGAAAAGAGCACAATATCATGTATTCTCAGTGTTCAGTCTGACCTATGCTCAACATCTTTTTGTTCCATCTACTACGATTTACAAGAGATTTTAAGTAACCCTCCCAGCCCTCACTGATGTAATTTTATTGCTTTTGATAATGACATGGGATCATCACATATGCAACTATGCAATTTCATTTTTATAACTTTGTAAGGCCTCCCATGCAAATATATTTACAAATGGGGGGAGGAATCGTTTCACAGATGTTTTCTCCCAAAGTTTGGTTAAGCATATTTGTTCCATGAAATACTGGACTCCATGATGTAAAGTGGCTATTTTCCCGATAGTGTATCTAAAACACAATTTTAATGGAGACAGAAAATTCTATTTGAAAGCTGCTCTGCTTCTTTGCAAATGTTAAGTCCCTGGTGGGCTGTTTAGGTAGTGTTGAGATATTGCTGCTGAAAAGACTATAGTGGGGTTGATGATCATACATGACCAGAGGAAAGTTTGTGTCAATATCCTGAAGCAGAAATTCCTTTGAGAAGATGAAGTTTAGGACATGCCTGGAGAGCAGTCTCTGGTATTGGATACAATCACAACAATTTGGGGTGAGCTCCTGCATTTTCACTCTGAGCCCTTGTCATGAGACCCAACATTAAGTTGGACAGTGCATATGTCAAAGCTGGGAGTGAGGAGGAAGGACAGAAGGGGATAAACTCAAAGTTCCAAACTTCATTTGCAAGTGCATTCAATATTTGAAGGAAAGATGTCAAAGGGAAAAATCAAGTCAAAAAGAAAAGACCGAAAGTTCAATAACTGCATCTCATGAAGACACGGAGTCTATCCCTCCTCTCTCATCTCCCTAACATCTTCTCCAGGTAGGATTGTCCTGCAGTCATCCAGGATATGTGCTTTTCTATCCCATATTGAAGATTAATGAGGCCTTCTTGGTAACCTGATTTGCTATCCATTAAAATGAAGCTAAACCACTACATATTTTGCGGTCTTGCCTTTGTTCTTCATAGGCATAGAACAAAAGCCCATCACCACACTTCTCATTATAACTTTTTAGCTAAAGCTAACACTCAATTATATGCAATAATCTGGAGATGAGAAATTCTCTAACTCTGAAATCCACAAAATTCATCAAAGATTGAATAATCAGAGCCCTTCAACCTTTGCCAACAGAATTTTCTAATCAGACCCACTGAAACATACCAAAATTAATTAACTTGAATTTTTTAAAAAATTTCCTCACTTCTGCTTGAAGTTTTAATTAAAATGAAGTGTAGATGATCAGCAGGAAAATTTTAAGAAGGAAAAGTAAAAGTGAAGCTCTAGAAAATTATAAACTAAATTTACCTATTCATTAAAAACAACAAAAAACATTTACTGAACTTGTAGGATATTCCTGACACTGACAATACAGCAATGCAAAAGTAGATAAAAGCTCTCTCACAAAGCTTACATTCTACTAAGGGAGATGGAAAATAAATGAACCCATAACTAGATAATGGGTCAGATAGATCATATTTTGAGTAACCTTAACTTATTCTTTAAAAGCTCTTTCAAGTTCTCCCTTAGCATTTTCTTCCCTTGGCTAATAAACTCCACTTACTCAATTCCTGTAGCAAAGCCCTGTAAACACATTATAAGCATTATAAGTGAGTGGACGCTTTCTTACCTTAAGTTGGTGGTACATTTTCTTCAGTGCATTTGCTTCTTCTTCTGTACTGGGAGTAAGTCTGATCACCTTATCACTGTAAGAAAGGGGAAAAATGGTGTTATTCATCTTTCAAAACTAAAGATTTAGCCATCTCTATCTGCTCGCTTTTTTAGCAACTGCCTTTGCAATTAAGAAGTGAAATAGCAAAACTGTGGACTAGACTGACACCAGCAATACCTGGACCAGCAGGTATTTTATCCGGTTATTGTTACTCTCTGATCACATTGGTCTTTTTTCCCCCCGCCTTAGAACTATTTATTTTGGGGCCCCTGGGTGGCTCAGTCAGTTAAACAACTGATTTGGTTCAGCTGAGATTATGATCTCAGGGTTCATGAGTTCGAGCCCCATGTGGAGCCCTGTGTTGGGCTCTGTGCTGCCAGAGATGAAACTGCTTGGGATTCTCTCTCTCCCTGTCTCTCTGCCCCTTCCCATGCTCATGCACATGCTCTCACTCTCTCTCTCAAAATAAACTTCAAAAAATAATAAAACTATTTGTTTTTTAATCAGCTTTTGAAAATTACAAACTCACACTTAAGCAGAGAAAGTCCAAAAACACAGGGACAGGGGTAACAGGAGCAAGGATTTTCATGAATAGCTCAGAGAAGATACTAAGAAAGCAATTTCTGATGACAGAGGTAAAAGCACTCTTTAAAACTTAATGCTGAGAAGGAAAGTGACTTTCAAGAAGAGAATTTATGAAAGCCATACAACATGGAACATTTCTTCTGATTTGGATTCTTCCCACTGAGAACAGTAGAGAGAAGCCCATCTCTATGGGTCATCTTATTTCTACAGTATGGAGCTTCCCAACTGGCATGGGGGGACAAATTAGAGGGCCATCAATTGTTCAGGTGTCCCACAAGATGCTGATGGCTATAAAAACTTTTAAGTGATAAAAACTTAAAATTGAGTTTTACTGCCATTAAAATTGTACCAAAGCTGAGATGATATTTGAACACTCTAAAATTTCTTTCAGTAAAGATCCTGAAGTGTCTGAGAAGACTAGATGAGTCATTCTCTATAGCAGTGACCTCCCCACAAGGTATGTCAAAGAGGTATCATTATATCATGATGAGGACAGGTTGGAAAGCACAGCTCTAGTATATAATAATCACAACTGCTCAATGTGTTTTGCATATAGTTATTTATTAATGGCTGGTATAAAGGAGATCATTGAGAGCAATTGATTTCTAGAAATTTAAGTTTCCTGTACTAAATAGGTACAACCAGAATATTTTTCATAACCCTTTATAGCATTTTACAATGACTGAAGATAAAGATTAATACCATATATACATGTACATATATATACATACAGCACAAAACAAAAACTCTAGCAGTTGACCCACAACTTCTCTCTCCAGCCTCAAAGGTATACTGGAACAAGGATAGGATTGGCATATTTTTCTATGATTTTACTACTTAGATGAATAGCCGTGTTCAAGGCTAGGTAAGATTAATATGGAGGTCATTAGACCCCAAGGGAGACTTCCAGATTTGTTGGAAAATTATTCCTTAGGGCTATGTGTTCATTTCCAATCACTTTAGCTTTGTTATCTCAAATGATCCTGTTATACCTTCTTTAGGTCTATGAATTAAAAGGCCCTTGACTTGTTCATAATTTAGTATGTTTTAGGCACTACTAACCTAATGTCACTTAGGTTTCCTCAGAACCACACAAAACCACCTCTCAGTATCAATGTCATGCAGTCTATTTTCCCAGGAAAAAATAAAAGTACAGGGAAAGAAAAAAACCAAGTCACTGTGAAGCAGTTCCAAACATGACTTTGTAATTTAAATGTAATTCACACCTTTTCTCTTTCATTTCTGGTACACAGTTCTCTGTCCTTTATTTTTCCTGGCTTCATCATATTCTGGCCTCTCCCACCTGACCCAATATAATTCTTGGCAGAGAAAGGCAACTCCACTGGGTGATATGGTTGTTTTTGAGGGATGGATCACTTGACAGCTTGCTGAAACACACCTCCATCTGGGCCCTTATCACCTCCTCAAGAGTGCAAAGAAAGCAATCTGAAGCTGTTTTACAGCCATAGGAAGATTTCTTTTTCTTAAATGATGGATAATGCAACCTGGCAACTGGTTCTTCTCCTGTGAGATGGGAGGATAAAAGGATAAAAGATGACCACTCCTGGGACTATTTAATTCTGAGAGTGATTGCTCAAACCCAGCTTTGTCACCTTTATCACAAAAAGTTCACTTCATCATAACTTGTAGAAATTCTCAAGTGTGACTTGAGATATGTGTTTATTACTATTTGATTACTTATCAGAGAAAAAGGAGAATAAGGAAAGTTATTTAGGAAAACCCAATACATTTCATATATTTTAAACCCGTACGTTTTATTACACTAACCAGTAACTGAAACCAACAAGAGTGCTCTATTCAGTGTGCAAAACTAAATGCCCCCACCCACCCACCCCAAATGCCCCACTTGTTCAACCAAATAGCTTACTCTCCCTAGATCTGATAGCTAGTCTTTTCTGAAGTGGCCAATAATAATCCAGTACTACAAACAGGAAGGTTTCAGAATGTAAAGTAGCTCCTGGAACTCAGAGGAAAAACTAGCTAAACATAACCATTAAAGATGGTTGGAGGGGCTTTCCTTAGAACTGATTTTTTCAACCACTAGGTGGCAACATCAATTTAAGACCCCCTTTGCTACCCTTTGGGATTGAGAGAAATCACAGGTCTGAATAGGGGCTGAGGTTAGAAAGCTGACTGGGTATGCACATGTGTTTGTAAATCGGGTATTTCAAGCTCAGGAAATCTATATAGTTTACTTAGAAAGCATAGGCACTTTCAATTTTAAGTATGTCATATAGAGGCAGGATATTCCAGACAGCTAATTGCCGAGTAACTCTATATTCACTCATGATATACTTCAATTTTGCCCCTTACCTTCCAGGACTAATTAAGTTATGTTGCTATAACGCTAGCACCAAGCTGCAAGTTGATTACTGATCCTTATGTACAGTAACAACCATAGGAATATTAAACACACTTAATCAATGTAAAAAGCATTATTAAATGCATAATAAGAACATACACATCGAGAAGAGTATTTAGCAAAAGAATACCTTCTCTACCTTTTTACAATCTTCCTGGACTTCAGTTTCCTCATCAAAGGAGTGAGCAGTGAACTAACTCATTTTCCTTTTCAAGTTCTAAAACTATGCTGCTCAAAGCTGATGCCTACCATATTTATTGCTATGCCTCGACTGCAACTCCTATGGGAGAAAGCCTGTTTTATGGGCAACTGGAGAGTCCACAGACTCCTTTTGAAAGACAGAGATCTGAAACTCCAGGTATTTCCTCCTGGATCTTGGCATAAACTTTCACAATTAATTCCATTATTAAACTCTAAGTTTCTTTGTAAGTTATAGAGCCAATTTATAAATCTATGCTTGTAAAAATAAATCATAGCAGATACAAAATAAAATTCCCCTCCCAGTTCTCTTTCATGCCAACTCTCCCATTGTCCCCTAGTGGCCACTGTTAATTTTTCTGTGATTCATTCCTGGCTGTCTTGCATTTACACATGGGTATATTCACATACGATGGTTTCGCAACATCTCGTAATTTGCTTTTAATTTTCACTTAATATGCAACTTTTAAAACACTTTTTAAAATAAACAGCTGGACTCTATGTGTTACTGTTTTGTTTTGGGGTTTTAGGCCTATATTCATAAGGGAGACATTTTAAAAAATAAGCTTTTTATAAACAAACATGTTCTTTTTGAATTACCCTTTTTTGATTTTTGGTATCATTAAAAGCTAGCCTCACAGAATTGGAAATTTCCCAGCTTTGTAATATGCCTTGACAACTCGAATGGCACAGAAACTGTGTCCCTGATTGTTTTGTAGAATACACCCATAAAGTTACTCAAGGTGAAACAAACTCTTTTCGACAGTTTAGGGTCAGATATCTACCTTCTGATCTCTTAAGTGGATATTGGTCTATTCAGTTTTCTTCTGGGCTTCTTGAGTTAATTTTGCTAATTTACATTTCCTGAAAAACTTATAGAAGATAAACTTAATTAAAATGTCTTTTATTTAAGGCATCTTATCTTCATCTGTAGTTTTGTCCCTTTCTATGTGCTAATTTGTGATTTATTTTTACTTTTTATTATTTTAGAAAGAGAGAGTGCACAAGTGGGGGAAAGGGAAGAGGGGTAGGAAGAGGGAAAGAGACAGATACAGACACACACACAGAATACCTTAAGCAGGCTCCATGCTCAGCAGGGCTCAATCCCAAGACCCTGGGATCATGACCTGAGCTGAAATCAAGAGTCAAAGGCTAAACCAACTAGGCAATCCAGAGGTCCCTGTTTGTGATTTTAAATAAAAATTCTTCAGACTTGGGTGTCTGGGTGGCTCAGTCGGTCGAGTGACTGACTGGCTCAGGTCATGATCTTGCAGTTTGTGAGTTCGAGCCCCGCATCGGGCTCTGTGCTGACATCTCAAACCCTTGAGTCTGCTTCGGATTCTGTGTCTCCCCCTCTCTCTACCCCTCCCCTGCTCATGCTCTGTGTCTCTCAATAATAAATAAATGTTAAAAAAAATTCTTCAGACTTTCTAAGAATTGGTTTTTTCTAAAAAAAAATCTTTCTAAAGATTGTTTTTTTTTTTAAAAAAAATCATTGTTTTGGGGTGCCTGGGTGGCTCAGTCAGTTAAGCCTCTAACTTCAGCTCAGGTGATAATCTCTCGGTTTGTGGGTTCAAGCCCCATGTCAAGCCCCTCTGAGCTGTCAGCACAGAGCCTAGAGCCTGTTTCAGATTCTGTGTCTCCCTCCCTCTCTCTGCCCCTCCCCTGTTCACACTCTGTCTCTGTTTCAGAAATAAACATTTAAAAAAAAATCATTTTTGTCAACAAATTGTTTTTTGTATGTATATGTTTTCTACTATATGAATTCTGTCTTCTTTAGGTCTATTTTGTTACGTTTTAATAGGTGAATAATATTCCATTGTGTGTATGTGTATATATATACATATCACAATTTCTTTATCCATTCATTCATTGATGGTCACTTAGTTGCTTCACTATCTTGGCTATTGTAAATAATGCTACAGTAAACATGGGGTACAGATACCTTTATGAATTAGTGTTTTATCTCTTGATAAACACCCAGAAGTGGAATTACTGGATCATATGGTAGTTGTAATTTTTAAGGAATCTCCATACTGTTTTCCATAGTGGCTATACCAGTTTATATTTCCATCAACAGTGTACAAGGCATTCTTTTTTTCCACACCCTCACCAACATTTATGGTTTTAATAGCTATTCTAACAGAAGGGGAGTGATATTGTATGTTGGTTTTGATTGGCATTACCCTGATGATTATGTTGTGCACCTGTTCATGTGCCTGCTGTCTATCTGTACATCTTCTTTAGAAAAATATGTATTTAGATCTTCTGCCTATTTTTCAGTTTTTGGCTACTGAGTTGTATGAATTCTTTATTTCAGATACTAGCCACTTATGGAACAGGTGATTTGTAAATAATTTCCCCCATTTGGTAGGCTGCCTTTACATTCTGTGATGGTTTTCTTTACTGTGCAGAAGCTTCATCTCATGTAACCCCAACTTGTTTATTTTTGCTTTTGGGGTCAGATTGAAAAATCATCACCAAGGGCTATGTCAAAGGCCTTATTCATTATGATTCCTTCCAGGAGTCTTATGATTTCATGTCTTACATTTAAGTCTTTAATTCACTTTGCATTAATTTTCACGTATGGTGTAAGATAGTGGTCCAGTTTCATTCTTTTGCATGTAGCTGTCCCGTTTCCCAGCCTAATTTATTGAAGAGATTGTCCTTTCCCATTGTATATTCTTGGTTCTTTTGTCATAATTAATTGACCACATAGGTGTAGGTTTATTTCTGGGTGCTCTATTTTGCCTCAGTGATCTGTGTATCTGTTTTCATACCAGTGCCATTCTGTTTTGATTACTACACCTTGGTGGTGTACTTTCAAATCAGAGTACGATACCTCCAGCTTAGGTCTTATTTCTCAAAATTACTTTGGGCTCTTTGAGGGCTCTTGTTTTATACGATTTTTAGGACTGTGTCTTCTATTTCTGTGAAAAATACAATTGGCATTTCAATAGGGATTGCACTTAATCTGTAGATCACTTTGAGAAGTATGGACATTTTAACATTATATCTTCCAATCCATGAGCATGGAATGTCTTTCCACTTATTAATTCTTTCATTAAGGTCTTAGTTTTCAACATACATCTTTTACCTCCTTGGTTAACTTGATTTCTAGGTATTGTATTCTTTTTGATGCAGTTGTAAATGGGATGGATAATTGTGGTTTTTAGTTTGTCTTTACTAAAGAGTTATTTTGAAGGATGTCAAAAAATTTTGTCTATTAAAAATGCTTAATTATGTTAAATTTTTGTCATTGCTAAATTTGACAATTTTTGATAGAATTTTAATATGCTTACTATTATTTTGGATTTGTCAGTTTAATTTAAAAACTCTTAATTCATGTATTTTAATGAGTAGCTATAAATATTAATGACTATCTTCTGAATGGAATAAAGCTTTTATTTTAAAATGTTTCTAGAAAATCCTTCTATGGCTCATTTAATACTCTTAAAATTCATTTCTTGCCAAATGATTGGGACAGTTTTGCCTATATCTTTCTTATGCTTCCCTCCCCCTACAAATGTGGTTCTTGCAAACATAATACTGAATTTTAAAAAATTTAACTAGTAAGATTTTTCTGAATTTTAAGTGGAGAATTTTACTCATTCCCATTAATTATAATACCTAATATGTGTGATTTTCTTTTTATAAATTTAATATGCATAAAAACATAAGGCACATACATTTTCTAGTATTAATACACTTTTACAGGAGATGGAGGGAAGATGGCGGTGTAGTAGGGGGATCCTGCACTTGCCTCATCCCTCAAACACAGCTAGGTAATTACCAAATCATTTTGAACACCCAAGAAATTTATCTGAGGACTGTGAGAACAAACTGCACAGCTAGAAGGAGAAATTAGACCATACTGTGGAAGGCAGGAGGTGCAGACGTGATCATGGGTGCTGCCAAGGGGAGGGAGCCCTGATTATGGAGTGGGGGGAGAGATGCATAAGGGATTGTATAGGAAAAACACTTCTCCCAAACCACTGACCTGGAAAATGAGACACTGATTATCATGAGCTTTTATGAGCAGCAGAGCTTAAAAAATGAAGTTTTAGAAGTCAGCAGGTGTAGAGTTTGGCAAGCATAGGGGTGCTTTTGTGGAGAAAGAGGGTAGAAGCCTAGGAGTAGACAGTGTGGTCTGAGGATACCCTGGGTGGCACTGGGAAAGACAGTTCCCTGTCTTGGAGTACATTTGGTAGAGGTTAACTGCATCTCAGGGGACAAGAGAGACAATGGGTGCCATCCCATTGCTCCATTCATCAGCATAGGAGCAGAGACATCTGCTGAGGGTAGCTAATCTAGACACCAGCTTTTTGTTGTGCTTTACCATAAACTCCAAGCCCCTGTGAATTTATGCAAGTGCCCTTCTTGGAAAAAACCGCACTGGCCACAGCATGACAAGACCTTCCCCCAGAGGATCAGTGTGGGTCTGCATCATGCCAGATCTAAAGTTTGGAGTTTTGAAACTCCAGTTTATCTCCAGTGTTCTGGAGATAAAACACAGGTGCACTGCGCTGCCAGGTAGGCAGGTGGCCCGGACACAGGGTGAAGGTAGGAATCTGAAGTTTGTCTAGGACACACAAAAGATTGTTTGCTCTTCTGTGAAGGTTTCCTGAATGGTGGTGGGTGCAAACTCCCCTCTCCAAGGATGAGAGGGGACTAATGCCATTCCATCCCTGTATGTCAGCACCAATAGACTTTAGTGAGCAGTACTGCTTGCACAGTGGAGATTTGAGGCACTTACACCAAGCCCCATCCCCTGCACCTTGCAGGGTGCTTCTGTATTAGGGCAACTGTGCCTGACAGCCAGACCAACAGCAGGCCCCTCCCCCCAGAAGAACAGCACAAATCCCTCACATGCACAAAACCTACTGACCATAGAGTGCTGCACAACTTCGTTCTAGTGTAAACAGGATCTAGCCTCTTAACAAGCAGACCAAAGTATACCCCCTTAAAACTTGCCACACATGGGACAAGGTCCAAACACTCCTCATTGTAGGCAAGGAGAAACTCTGCAGAGGACTGATTAGAGGGAAAGAGCAGCCAAAACGCAACAGCAGAGTGCACACAGCATACACCAGAAACACTTTCTGAAGTGCCAGATCCTGGACAGTATAGGACCTCTTCTTAATATAGCTATTGCTCTCAGGAGAAGGAAACATATCAGGCTTTCCTAACCTAAACAGAATGCCAACATGGAAGAATTCATCCCAAAAGAATGAACAAGAAAAGGACATGGCCAGGGTTCTAGTTAAAACAGGTAGAAGTAGGGGTGCCTGGGTGACTCGGTTGAGCATCCAATTTTAGCTCAGGTCATGATCTCACAATTCATGGGTTCAAGCCCCTCATCGGGCTTTGTGCTGACAGCTCAGAGCCTGGACCCTGCTTCAGATTCTGTGTCTTCTTTCTCTGTTCTTCCCCCTCTTGCACTCTGTCACTCTCAAAAACAAGCAAACATTAAAAAAAAAAAAAAACAGGTAGAAGTAATATGCCTGAGCTAGAATTTAAAACAATCAAAGATTCTAGCTTGGCTTGAGAAAAGCACTGAAGATACCAGGGAGTCCTTTAGTACAGAAATAAAAGACCTAAAATGCAGACAGGCGGAAATAAAAAAATGTTGTAATTGAGATGCAACATTGAGTGGATATAATGACAAGGATGGAAGAAACAGGAACAAATTAAGTGATATAGAAAATAAAATTATGCAAGCTAATGAAGCTTAAGAGGGAAATATATATATTGGATCACAAGTGTAGATTTGGGAACTCAGCAACTCCATAAAGCATAATAACATTCATATCATAGGAGTCCCAGAAGAAAAGAGGGAAGAAGAAGAGAAAAGGAGGCAGAAGTTTTATTTAAGCAAAATATAGCTGAAAACTTCCCTCCTCTGGGAAAGGAAGCAGACATCCAAATACAGGAGGCACAGAGAACGATCAAAATCAACAAAAGCAGGCCATCATCAAGATATATTGTAGTAAAATTTGCAAAATACAGAGATTAAAAAACCCTGGGAGCAGGAGGGAAAAGAAATCCCTAACTTCCAAGGGAAGACAAATAAGGTTCACAATAAATTGATCTGCAGAAACTCGGCAGGCAAGAAGGGAGTAACAGGATATATTCAAACATGCTGAAAGGGAAAAATAATGCAGCCAAGAATACTTTATCCAGCAAAACTGTCATTAAGAATAGAAGGGAGACAGTTTCCCAAACAAAAACTAAAGGAGTTTGTGATCACTAAGCCAACCCTGCAAGAAATATTAACGGGGACTCTTTGGGATACAAAGACCAAAAGTGACAAAGATAGAAAGGAACAGAGAAAATCTCCAGAAACAACTTAACTGGTAATACAATGGCACTAAATTCATATCTATCAATAATCACTTTGAATGTAAATGGGCTAAATGCCCCAATCGAAAGATACAGGGTATCAGAATGGGGTTTTTTTGGGGGGCACCTGAGTGGCTCAGTCAGTTGAGCATCTGACTTCAGCTCAGTTTGTGGGTTCGAGCCCTGCACTGGGCTCTGGGCTGACAACTCAGAGCCTGAATCCTGCTTCAGATTCTGTGTCTCCCCTTCTCTCTGCCCCTCCTATGCTCATGCTCTCTAATAAATAAACGTTAAAAAATTAGAAAAAAAAAGAATAGTTTTTTTTAAAGACCCATTTATAGGCTGCCTATCAGAGACTCACTGTAGACCTAAAGACAATTACAGACCAAGTGAGGGGATAGAGAACATTTATCATGCTAACGGACATCAAAAGAAAGCTGGAGTAGCCGTATTTATATCAGAAAAACTAGATTTTAAACCAAAGACTGTAACAAGAGATGAAGAATGGCACTATATCATAATAAAGGATTCTACCCAGTAAGATGTAGCAATAATATTTATGCCTGTAAGTTGGAAGCATGCAAATATATGTCAGTTAATCACAAACGTAAACTCATTGATAATAGTAAAATAATAGTAGGGGACTTTAATACCACACTTATAGCAATGGACAGATCATCTAAGCAGAAGATCAACAAGGAAACAATGGCTTTGAATGACACACTGGACCAGATGGACTTAACAGACATGTTCAGAAGATTTCATACTAAAGTAGCAGAATACACTTTTTTTAAAATCTATTTTGAGAGAGAGAGAGCATGAGCAGGGGAGGGGCAGAAATAGATTAAGAATCTCAAGTAGGCTCAATCCCATAAACCACGAGATCATGACCTGAGCCAAAATCATCAGCCAGATGCTCAACCAATTGAGCCAACCAGGTGCTCCAGAGTATACATTCTTTTTGAAGCATATGTGACATGCTCCAGAATATATTACATACTGGATCACAAATCAGGCCTCAACAAATACAAAAAGATTGAGATCATACCATGCATATTTCTCTCTCCACAATGCTTGAAACTTGAAGTCAATGACAAAAAAATTGGAAATACCACAAATATATGGAAGTTAAAGAACATCCTGCTAAAGAATGAATCAGTTAACCAGGAAATTTCAAAAGCAATCTAAAAAAAAACATGTAAGTAAATGAAAATACGACAGTCCAAAACCTTTGAGATGCAGCAAAAGCAGTCATGAGAATGAAGTATATACCAATACAGGTCTACCTCAAGAAGGGTCCCAAAATTTCCTGCTCTAATCATTATGATTTCTATTCTTCTGCTGACTTTGGGGTTTCTTTGCTGCTCTGTTTCTAGTTCCTTTAGGTGTGAGGTTAGGTTCTGTATTTGGGATTTTTCTTGCTAACTGAGATAGGCTTGGATTGCAATATATCTTCCTCTTAGGACTGCCTTTGCTGCATCTCAAAAAGTTTAGATTGTTGTGTTTTTTCACTTGCTTCCATATATTTTTAAATTTCTTCTTTAATTTTCTGTTGACCCATTCATTCTTCAGTAGGGTGTTCTTTAATCTCCATGCATTTGGAGGCTTTCCAATTTTTTTCTTGTGATTAATTTTAAGTTTCATAGCATTATGACCTGAAAATATGCATTGTATGATATCAATCCTTTTTTTTTATTTGTTGAGGGTTGTTTTGTGACCAAGTATATGATATATTTTGGAGAATGTTCCATGTACACTCAAGAAGAATGTGCATTCTGCTGCTTTTGGATGGAAACTTCTCAATATATCCATCAAGTCCATCAGGTCCAGTCTATCATTCAAGGCCATTGTTCCTTTATGGACTTTTTGCCTGGATGATCTGTTCATTGCTTTAAGTGGAGTAATAAAGTCACCTACAATTACAATATTATCAGCAAGTTTGCTCAAGTTTGTCATTAATTGATTTATGTATTTGGGTTCTTTCAAGTTTGGGGCATAAACATTTACAATTATTAGCTCTTCCTGATGGATAGATCGCTTAATTATGATATAATGCCCTTCTTCATCTCTTGTTACACTCTTTAAAGTCTAGTTTGTATGACAGAAGTATGGTAAAACCAAAGCAGGAACATCACAATCCTGTACTTTAGCCTATACTACAAAGCTATAATCATCAAGATAGCATGGTATTGGCACAAAAACAGACACATAGACCAATGGAACGCAATAGAGAACCTACAATTGGACCCACAAAAGTATGGCCAACTAATCTTTGACAAAGCAGGAAAGAATATCCAATGGAAAAGAGACAGTCTCTTTAGCAAATGGTGCTGGGGAGAACTGGACAGCAACATGCAGAAGAATGAAACTGGATCACTTTCTTACACCATACACAAACTCAAAATGGATGAAAGAGCTAAATGTGAGACAGAAACCATAAAAACCCTAGAGAAGAACACAGGCAACAACCTCTGTGTCCTCAGCTGCAGCAATTTCTTGCTCAACACGTTTCCAAAGGCAAGAGAAATAACAGCAAAAATGAACTATTGTGACCTCATCAAGATAAAAACTTCTGCATTGCAAAGGAAACAATCAACAAAACTAAAAGACAACTGACAGAATGGGAAAAGATATTTTCAAATGACATATTGGATAAAGATTTAGTATTTAAAATCTAAAAAGAACTTCTCAAACTCAGCACCCAAAAAACAATCCAGTGAAAACATGGGCAAAAGACATGAATGGACACTTTTCCAAAGATGACATCCAGATGGCCAACAGACACGTGAAAAGATGCTCAACATCACTCACCATCAAGGAAATACAAATCAAAGCCACACTGAGATACCACCTCATGCTCGTTAGAGTGGCTAAAATTGACAACTCAGGAAACCACAGATGTTGGCAAGGTTGTGGAGAAACAGGAACACTCTTGAGCACTACTAGGTTTATCCAAAGGATACAGGAGTGCTTATGGAAAGAGCCCAAATTTCCATCAACAGACAAATGAATAAAGAAGATGTGGTGTATATATATGCAATGGAATACTACTCAGCAATGAAAAAGGCAATCTTGCCATTTGCAACAATGTGGATGGAACTGGAATTATGCTAAGTGAAATACGTCAGTCAGAGAAAGGCAGATATATATGTTCTCACTTAGATATGGCATTTGAGAAACTTAACAGAAGACCATGGGGAAGGGAAGGAAAAAAATAGTTACAAACCGAGAGGAAGGCAAACAATAAGAGACTTTTAAATACAGAGAACAAACTGAGGTTTGATGGAGGGGCAGGAAAAATGTGTGATGTGCATTGAGGAGGACACTTGTTGGGATGAGCACTGGGTATTTTATTTAAGGGATAAATCATGGGAATCTACTCCTGAAGCCAAGAGCACACTGTATACTATGTAGGTTAGCTAACAATAAATTATATTTTAAAAAGAATAAAGGAGCTAGAAAAGAATAAAGCCTAAAGTCAGAATAAGGGAAATAATAAAGATTAGAGAAAAAATAAATGATATAGAAACAAACCCCACTAGAATAGATCAATGAAACTAGGAGCTGGATTTTTCAGACTAAAATTGATGAACCTCTAGCCAAACTTGTCAAAAAGAAGAGAGAGAGGACCCAAATGGATAATCATGAATGAGAGCGAGAGATCACAACCAAAACCACAGAAATACAATTAGAAGAGAATATTATGAATTATATGCCAACAAATTGTGCAATCTGGAAGGAATGGATAAATGCTTAGAGACTTATAAACTACCAAAACTGAAGCAGGAAGAAATTGCAAATTTTAACAGACCCATTACTTCCCAGGGAAATTCCCAAGAAATTCTTACCAGAATTAATATTTTTTTCTTAAACTTTTCCAAAAAGTAGAAATGGAAGGAAAACTTCCAAACTCATTCTAGGAGGTCAGCATCACCTTGATTCCAAAGCCAGGCAAAGACCCCACTAAAAAGGAGAATTACAGGCCAATATTCATTATGAACATGGATGCTAAAATTCTCAACAAGATGCTAACAAATAGAATTCAAGAGTACATTGAAAGAAATATTCACCACGATGGAGTGGAAATTATTCCTGGGCTGCAAGGGGGTTCAATATTTGCAAATCAATGTGATACACCATGTTAATAAAAGAAAAGAACTGTATGATCCCGTCAATAGATGCAGAAAAACTTTTGACAAAATACAGTATCCATTCTTGTTAAAAAAGAAAGAAAGAAAAACTCTCAACAAAGTAGGGATAGAGGAAACATACCTGGACATCATAAAGGCCATTTATGAAAGATCTACAGCTACGATCATCCTCAATGGGGAAATCTTTTCCTCTATGATCAGGAACAAGACAGGGATATCCACCCTTACCACTGTTATTTAATGTAGTACTCAAAGTTCTAGCTTCAGCAATTAGACAACAAAAGAAATAGAAGGCATCCAGATCAGCAAGAAAGTAGTCAAACTTACTGTTCACAGAGGGCATGATACTCTACATGGAAAACCTACAAGACTCCACCAAAAAAATTGTTAGACATGATAAATAAAATCAGCCAAGTCACAGGATACAAAATCTATTGCATTTCTATTCACCAATAATGAAGCAGAAATCAAGCAATCAATCCCATTTACAATTGCACCAAAACTCCTAAAATACCTAGGAATAACCCTAAGCCAAAATATAAAAGATCTGTATTCTGAAAACTTTGAACACTTATGAAAGAAACTGAAGACGACACAAAGAAATGGAAAAAAAATTGCATGTTTATGGGTTGGGAAAACATTGTTAAAAGGTCTATACTAGCCAACACAATCTACATCTATAAGGCAATCCCTATCAAAATATCATCAGCATTTTTCACAGAGCTAGAATAAACAATCCTAAAATTTGTATGGAACCACAAAAGATCCAAACAGGCAAAGCAATCTTAAAGAAAAGCAAAGCTGGAGGCATCACAATTACAGACTTAAAGCTATATTACGAAGCCATAGTGATCCAGACAGTACATTACTGATACAAAAACAGACATAGATTAAAAAAAAAAAACACCAGAAAACCCAAAAATAGACCCATAACCATCTGGTCAACTAATCTCTGACACAGTAGGAAAGAATATCCTTCAGTCTCTTCAACTGGTGTTGGGAAAACTGGACAGCAACATGCAGAGGAATGAAACTGGACCACTTTCTGACATCATATTCCAAAATAAATTCAAAATGAATTAGAGACTTAAATGTGACACAGGAAACCTTAAAATCCTAGAGAAGAACACCTACAGCAACCTCTTTGATGTTGGCTATAGCAACTTCCTACTAGACGTCTCTGGATCCAAGGGTAATAAAAGCAAAAATGAACTTTTGAAACTTAAGATAAAAAGCTTCTGCACAGTGAAAGAAACAATCAACAAAACTAAAGCACAACCTACAGAATGGGAAAAGATATTTGCACATGACATAGCTGATAAAGGGTTAGTATCCCAAGTCTGCAAAGAACTTATCAAACTCAATGCCCCCAAAAATAATCCAGTCAAGAAACAGGCAGAAGACATGAACACTTTTTCCAAAGATGACATCCCTGTGGCAAACACATGAAAAGATTCTCAACATCACTCATCATGCAGAAAATACAAATCAAAACTACAATGAGATACCACCTCATACCAGAATGCTAAAATTAACACAGAAAACCAAAGAGGTTGGTGAGAACGTGAAAGGGGAACCCTCTTATGTTGTTGGTGGTAATGCACACTGGACAAGTCATTGTGGTAAACAGTATGGAGGTTCCTCACAAAGTTAAAAATGCAACTACCCTATGACACAGTAATCGCACTCCAAGATATTTATCCAAAATACAAAGACTCAAAGGGACATGTGCACCCTGAGGTTTATAGCACCATTGTCAACAATAGCCAAATTATGGAAAGAGCCCATAATGGCTCTGATGGATAAAGAAAATTTGGTATATATACACAATGGAATACTACTTAGCCATCAAAAAGAAGAAAATCTTGCCATTTTCAATGACGTGGATGGAGATAAGGTATGTCATGCTAAGCAAAATAGGTCAGAAAAGGACAAATACCATATGATTTCACATGTGGAATCTGAGAAAAACAGATGAACACAGGGGAAGGAAGAAAAAAAAGAGGAAGGGAAACCATAGGAGACTATTAACTATAGAAAACCAACAGGGTTTCTGGAGGGGAGCTGGGTAAGGGATGGGCTAAATTAGTGTTAGGTATTAAGGAGGGCACTTTTGATGAGCACTAGGCGCTGTAAGTGATGAACGACTAAATTTTACTCCTGAAATCAACATTACACTATATATTAACTAGAATTGAAATAAAAGCTTGATGTCAAAAAAATACATATATACACATGTGACCTTTTTAAACTTTTGAGAGAGCGAGAGAGAGTGGGGGAGGGGCAGAGAGAGAGGAAGGAGAATCTTAAGCTCCATACCGTCAGCGCAGAGCCCGACACAAAGCTTAATCCATGAAACGTGAGATCATGACCTTGAGCTGAAATCTTGACTGAGCCACCCAGGCACCCCTATTTTTTGTTATGGGTTCTTACCTTTTCTCTTCTTGGAGTTCTCCACCAGCTTTTCCTATTTAGTAGTATGCCAGCTATGCATCTTATTTCAATTTTTTTAAAGTGATTTCTTATAAATTTTACAAACTTAAACAGATACTTCTTTCATGTCTAGAATCGAGACTTCGTATATTTCCTCCTCGAACAAGATCAAGAATTTTTTCATCTCCCCCCGCTCCCTGTTTTCCTCCTTTTCTCCATGATTTTTTAAAAGTCACCTAGGATTTTTGTAGCACATTTTGTCTAAGTGTGGCTCTCTGAATCGGGTCCCCTCAAAATTCATATGTTGAAGTTCTACCTCCAGTATCTCAAAATCAGTATATTTTGAGATAAGGTCTTTAAAGAGGTAAGTAAGTTAAAATGAGGTTACTGGGATGAGGGAATTTAGGCACAGACATGCAAAGGGAAAACACCGTGAAGACATAGGAAGAAGATAGCCATCTGCAAGCTAAGAAAGGCCTCAGTAGAAAGCAAATCTGATGACACCATGTTCTCAGACTTCCAGTACCCGAACTGTGAGAAAAATTCCTGCGCCTTACATCACCCAGTCTGTGGTACTTTGTTTCCACAGCCCTAGGAAACTAATACATAAACTGAAGACGGCAGCTTAATGGCTATGTCCTCAAGGAGCCATTCCTTGATATCGGGATGACTTTATTTACTTTGTTTCTATATTTTCCCAAAGCTGCATACAGATCTTACCACAATACTTGTTGTGGTTATTTGTTAGGATCTTTATCTCCTGAGCTCCGAACTCCATATAAGGAACTCAATGCATTTTGGTTTATTCTGTAGGAGTCCTGTGAGAGTCTCTATAGAGTGGTTTGAAGCTTGCCTTGTGGGGTCTAAGGCTAGGTTTGTGTTTTCAACTCCAACTTCTAGATCATTAAGAGTGTAAATTAGGAGTCCACACCCATACATTGGGAGACCTGGGGGATCTGCTTTTTAGTGATCTCCCATCACCCAAATCTCTAGGAGACTAAAACCTCCATTTTGCCAGCTGTAGGGAGTTTTTCTCCACACTTTGAAGTTCCCTACTTTCTCTATTTAAACTGTCTTGCAGCTCTCCATGTCTTCCCTGTTACAGGCATTAGAATCCCAGCCTCAGTCTTGACAGTCCCTTTTCATAGTCCTGACTCCCAGAAGCATATGGTATCAGCTTTTCCTTTCCACTTTAGCTTTGTTTTTTGCCTCCAATTGTTTTTGCGTCTGGAAATGTCTTTTTCTACAAAGTTATATACTAAAACAAATGACAGTACGATAAAAGCATTTACTCTGGAGACAGTTGCCAGCAATAGCTGTGGACCTCGGGCAATGCTTTTCACTTCTCTGTGCCTCAGCCCATCTATAGAGTGGAGTTACTGGTATTTAATTCATGTGTTATCGTGAGGATTAAAGGAGTATACATGTCAAGTGCTTAAAATAACACCTCACACAGAGTAAGAGCTATATAGATGTTTGGTATTATGAGATTTTTATATTTTTGTCAGATTTTCACTTTATCCAGTATTTATACTTTAGGGTTCCTGACTACAAATCCTCAGTATTTTAAGTTCTATTATACTTTAATATGTTGATTGAAAAAAAAGGGGGGGTTAATATTCTTTTAAGAGAAAACTACTTGCAGCAGACATCTGGAGAGCCTAAGACTGTATGACTTGTCCATGGTCTCCCTTTGAGTTATCATTTCACCTAGTACCCTGTAACTCCATCCCATGTGGCCACACCTAATCCTACACCTAACTTAAAGGTACTCAGTGGAAGATCAGGTGGAATGACAAGTGAGTCCTGCCCAGTTGGGCTCACTCTACTAGACAGTGACTAGACAGTCGGATCCTGTCTTTGAGAGAGTTTACACTTGAAGCAATGAAAAAATTAGCTTGCAGTATCAGGAGCAGTGGCAGTAGATACAGGTAATAGCTCAGTTATCACAATGATAAAGTTCTTAAGCAAGAAGCACAGGAACTGGACACACTGCCCTTTGTGAATGTTTTAGGCTCTAGGGACCTGGTTTGGAAACAGTCTCCATTCTCGGATTGCTTACAATAAGCTTTTATCATCTGATCTATCTAGGGCAGGTCTTGTTTTAAACCTAACAAATTTATTAGTGCCAAGAATATTTAAACTTAAGGGAAAAAACATCCAGTCTCCAAGTCACTGGATTTATCTTATCTATTTCCTCTTCAGGTAGGGAAAGAGAGTAAGGCTGGATTTTAATCTGTGCTCTATTACTTGACTGAATTGCTTAAAGATTTAGAGTCAAGGATTCCTAATTCTTAAGTTGGGGGAAACAGCAATATACTGTTGCATAAGGTTTTTGTTAGAATTATATTATTCATACGCAGTTGTTAAAATTACATTATGTGCCAGGCATGTATGGTGGTAGGTGCTAGGGATATAGCATTTTCTGCCCATGACGGGCTTACAGTCATAGTACCAATGAGACATTGTCTGGGAAATGCCTAACTTACTATAGCCTTTCAATGCATAGTTACTTTCGTTATTACTTCTACAGGAAAATTTTTTTCTTCTCCTTTAGAACCTAAAGAGCTGAAAGCAGATGGTTTTCCACATGTTTCACTGAACAGTAGAAACAATAAAATACTTTTGTTATGGATCTATTTATTTTTTCTGTTATTGCTGGTGTTATTGTTTCTTGACCTTTCCATGGGTGTTTGAATCTAACCATTGATCAGTTTCTTAATTTGTAACTATTTCCTCTCTTCTCAGGCAGCTCTTTGGCATTGAGAATCACACACATTAGATGATATTTTCTGCAAGAGATATTGACATATACGACACCTTACATAAAATAAAAAGGGAACATTTCAGGAGAAAGTTCTGTATACATGTTCTATTGGTGCAAGCTGTACAGTTCAATTTTTCAGTATTTCCAAAGGCACAATTTACCCAGATGAAGAAAAGGATATCTAAAGCTGTTCTTCAGGAAGTATAAGATTAGATGACTGCTGGGGATGCTGTTGGCTGCTCCTCCAAATCTATTTTCCCTTTCTTAGACTCTAACAGAAGGATGTGCTCAGATACTCACCCATCCCCTGAGGGATGGGTCCTGATCAGCCAATCAGAGCTTGTAGATCTCCCAGCAACTTTTTTTTAGTGTGGAGATTGACATGTGTTATGAATTGGCCCAATCAAATTTAAGAGAAGGATTATTACTGAGTAGTTGGGGGGTGGTTATTCATGCTCTTGTCAAATGTAAAGAAGGAAAAGAGGAACTCTGCTTGCCACTGGCAGCCGGTGATTAGGAAGGGTATGAGCTGTAGGGTCAATCAGATTCTGTGGACTGCTGAGTGGAGAGAACACATCAATGTAGCTCTTGAGCGGTCTTGTTGAATTAGCCAACCGTTAACCTAGTCCTACCTCTTGACTTCCTGTTATGTAAAGAAAAATGTTACTGCATAGGCCAATTTGAGTCAGGTTGTGTCCTACCCAAAAGCACCCTTTACAATAGTAATTTATTTTTAAGGAATGAGAAGGAAACCATGGAATAACTAAGTTTACTGGTTTTCCAAAAAAATTTTTAATGTTTATTTTTCAGGGAGAGCAGAGAGCAAGCTGGGGAAGGTTAGAGAAGAAGACACAAAATCTGAAGCAGGCTCCAGGCTTTGAGTTGTCAGCACAGAGCCTGACATGGGACTTGAACTCACAAACAGTGAGATCATGACCTGAGCTGAAGTCAGTCACTTAATCAAGCCAGGTGCTGCATGAATTTACTGTTCAAGTCTTCACAGGTGGAAAAACACATCAATGTTCTTTCCTCCCTCCCTGAATACCTTTCTCTAAAACACCCCTTTAATTTTGATGACCCCTCAAAAAGGGTGTGCGCTTTCAGAAAGGAAGACTTAGGATAATAGCTAAAACCCATCTCATATTCAAGAGAAATAGGTCAGTTTAAAATATTTGCTGTATTTTCTGAAAGCCTGTAGCCCATGGAACAGTTAATAACAGGATGTTTACTTAAAAAATCTCATGCCTAAGCATAAAGAAATCCTTTGTATAATCCCACCTAGATAAATTAATGTTCACATGTAGATTCTATATTATAAAGTGCTTGGGTCTCAGTGCTGCATTTCCTTTGTTGAAAGATTATGTTTTGATGCACATGAAAAATTTCATTAAAAAGCAATAAATAAGAGACAACTTGGCAGAGAATACTTTAGAGAGCTAAATAGATTCTTCTCTTCTCTGGTCATGGTTTATAGTTGCAATATAAAGTAGTTAAAACATGAAGAAGTTCCCTGTGGCAGTTTTCTTAGGACATAAAGATTTAGACTTCACTCTTGGATTAGATAGAAGTGAGGACTTTATTCTCTTTTGGTTGCTGTAGTATTTTAACAGTGGAAAACGTACATACACACAGCCTTCAAAAGACTTACTGATGGACTTCACTTTCTAACAGACATTTTCTCAAGAGGTTTCATACCTACCATGGCATCCCACACATATTGGAGGATCAATAAATATTTGCTGAGTTGAATTAAAACTGACTTTCTGTAAACTGCATCATCTTTTAAATTTCTGAAATTGGCTTCCATGGTTAAGTTCTTTTCCTGTTACTACAGGTCAGAGAAGAAAAAAAAAGCAATAAAACATAACCCACCATTAAATTAATTTCTTACAATATTATCTTCACTGTGTCTCAAGAATTTGCTATGTATTTTGTCAAACCATTATGATTCTTCAATTTAGTTCTTGTAGTGTTTAAGAATAGGGACTCAATCTGAGAAAACTTACCCATGATGGAGAACAAAGCATTAATGCAACAGATACCTATGTGGCAATTACTCCAAACAAGTCTCTGGTGGGGAGGAAAAAGGAGAGGAGCTGCAAAGCATAAGGAAAGAACTTTCAAAGGTGGGTGCATAAGGCATAAATATTATTATTGTAATATAAGGTAGCATGTGATCAATGTTTTATAAATTACATAGAAAATGTAATTTATTAGGTTCAGCTGGAATGATTAGAAAAAAGTATACATTAGGACTTTGACACTTGAAACTAAGATTTGGTCCCAAGTGAACTGGAAACCACTGGCATATATTAGTTTAGTGGTTTTCAAATTTAAATGTGCATAATATTCACTGCGGAATATATCTGCCAGCCTAATTTGTTGGGCAAAAAAATCCTAAAATCATCTTCCAGTATAAAACACTTTGCATGAAATAAGTCATATAGAGAAAGACAGAGACCGTATGTTTTCACTCTTATGTGGATCCTGAGAAACTTAACAGGAACCCATGGGGGGGGGGGGGGAGAAAAAAAAAGAGGTTAGAGTGGGAGAGAGCCAAAGCATAAGAGACTATTAAAAACTGAGAGCAAACTGAGGGCTGATGGGCAGTGGGAGGGAGGGAGGGTGGGTGATGGGCATTGAGGAGGACACCTGTTGGGATGAGCACTGGGTGTTGTATGGAAACCAATTTAATAATCAATTTAATATTAAAAAATAAAAATAAAAATAAAACTTAGCAATACTGGAACATGCATGCTTGTGTGTGATATATCTTTTAATATGCATGGGTAGGGTGGCAATAGAGTAGGGGGAGGCCTAGGAGGCCAAAAATGCTCAGATAAGCTAATACTGAGACCAGTGGTTACCTGGCCTGATCGCATCATAATAGTCCTTGATGCACCAGAGTCTGCAAAAGGTGGGAATTCAAATCAGAGATAGTCATAGAAACTCTTAAAGATAATAACCTCAAGGAAAAGATGACTAAAAAAATGCCTTCTGAAGGGAGAGTAGGGAAACTTCTCAGTTATGGGTTTGTTGTGGACAGAGGAAACAAACGTAGAGTCATTGAAAATTTGAAACCACAAGCTAGGAGAGCAGAGGGAAGGTGGCAGAGTAGGAGCATACTGAGCTCACTTTGTCCCATACACACCAAGGCAACTATTGCATATATTGCACCTAACTGTGAAAATGATCGAAGACTGGCAGAACAGATCTTTCATAGCTAGTCATAGACAGAAGACCCCATCAAAAAGGGTAGGAAGGGTGGAGACACAGTTAGGAACCCAAACCCCAGTTCAACTAACCACCAATAGGAGGGACATAATATAGAACAACAAGGGGATCAGACCCCCCCCCACACCAATCACACTGGCCACCCACAACCCTGGGGCCCCACACTGGGATGACAAGTCCCCATAATGTCTGACTTTGAAAATCATCAGGGCTTAATTCAGAGAGTCAGAGCATGATAGGAAACCAGGTCCCCACCCTTAAAGATCCAGCCCAAGATAGCACAGAAGCAGCAGCTTGAAAACAGCTGGGGTAGACGTGAAGTTTTTTTTGACTAATTTTATGGTCTGTGGCAGAGAAGTAGGGACCTGAAAATTTCTCTAGAACAAAAGTGTAGGGCTGGTGGGCTTTTTTTCTTGCCCTCCCCCAGCATAGATAATTGGATGCTTATAGTAGTTAACATCTACATTACTGACATCCCCTGCTCCCCCACATTCTTTCTGAACCTGCCCCACCCAACCTGCTAGGTACTCCTTCCAAAGCAGTTCTTGCCCCATCATACCTGGCAAGCAATGCCAATTGAGACTGGCAACCCTCCAAAGTGATTCCTGCCCTGGGTATGGTGGAGGGGGATAACTCCAAACACTAGTGCCCTCACATTTCCTGCAGCTGGACCTCTTAGCTGGCTACTCAGTGGACAAACCCTCTGCTTTGGTGTGCCCACAGCTGTCACAGCTCTCAGGAGCAGTCAGGCTTAGTGCCAGCTTCCCCCACCAGTGAGCCCACAGGCCTCAAAAGCTCAGGGAACAAATCCTGTCCAGTGCGCCAGTAGCAAGGAAAGTGGGTCACTACAGCCAGCTGAGGCCCAGTCCCACCCACCATGCCCACAGCATCCACAGCTCATCCAAAACAGAAGGGTGCATGCAGTCCACATGTGGGACACCTCATGAGTGTGTCTCCAGTTCTGATGATCAAGGATCATTGTGCTACAGGGCACCACAGGAACTCTTCAACACAAGACCAGGACACATAGCTGACCTGCCTAATATGTAGAAACAGACAAAACAAAGAGATAAAGAAGTAGGTCATGAATGAAAACAGGCCAATAACGCAGAAAAAAAAAAGCTAAACAAAATGGAGGTAAGAAATATGCCTGATAAACAGTTCAAAGTAGTGGTTATAAAGACACCCCCTAGACTTGAGAAAAGAGTGGATTAACACAGTAAACACTTCAACAAAGAGAAAATATAAAAAAGAACCAGTCAGAGCTGAGGAATACTGTAACTAAAATGAAAAAAAAAAAAGATACTACAGGCAATCAACAGATTACAGGATGAACAAGAATGTATCAGCAATCTCAAAGACAAGGTAATAAAGAGCATTCAAGCTGAATAGCAAAAATAAAAAATAAAAAATAATAGGGTAAGGGAATACTGGAAAAAAAAAAATCAATAAATTTGCCTTATAGTGGTCCCAGAATAAGAGAAAAGGAAAGGGGCAGAAAACTTATTTTAAGAAATAATAACTGAGGGGTGTCTGGGTGGCTCAGTTAGTTAAGTGTCTGACTTCAGCTCAACTCAGGTCATGATCTCACGGTTCATGGGTTCTAGCCTCGCACCAGGCTCTGTGCTGAATGCTGAGAGCCTGGAGCGGGTTCTGGGTCTTCCTCTCTCTCTGCCCCACCCCTGCTCACGCTCTCTCTCCCTCGTTCTCTCAGAATAAACATTAAAAAAAATTTTTTTTTAAATAATAGCTGAAACATTCCTTCATCTAGAGAGGGAAGCTGACATTCAGGTCCTGAAGCCCAGAGAGACCTTAACAAGATAAACTCAAGGACATTCACATCAAGACACATAATAATGAAAATTGCAAAATCTGAAGAAAGAATTTTAAAAGGAATAAGAGAAAAGCAAATAGTTATGCATAAAGGAAACCCCATAAAGTTATCAGTTAATTTTTCAGCAGAAATCTTGCAGGTCAGAAGGGAGTGGCATGACATATTCAATGTGCTGAAAAGGAAAAACGTATAACCAAGAATATTCCACCCAGTGAGGTTATCATTAAGAAGGATAAAGTGTCCCCCCAAAAAAGTTAAAGAAGCTCATCACCACTAAACCAGTCTTACAAGAAATGTTAAAGAGAATTCTTTAAGTAAAAAGATAACTAGAAGTAAAAAAATAAAGTTATGAAAGGAAAGTTATACAAGCAAACATATAGTAAAGGCAGAATAATCATTTATACAGCCAGTATAAAGATTAAAATGCAAAAGTAGAAAATCAATTATACCTACAAAAATTAATCAAAGGATATACCAGATGTAAGTTATGACATCACAAACATAAAACATGGGCAGGGTAGTAAAAATATACTACTGGGTTCAAACTTAAGTGACCATCAACTCAGTATGGACTGCTATACACACGTTATACATGTATCCCATGGTAAACACAAATCAAAAACTTATAGAAAAAAAAAGAAGAAACCAAGTACAAAGCCATCAAACCACAGGGGAAGAAAGAAAAGAACAAACGAGAACTACAAAAATATCCAGAAAATAATTAATAACAATAAGCACATACCTATCAATTACTTCAAATGTAAATGGACTAAATGCTCCTATCAAAAGATAAAGTATGGATTAAAAAAAAAGATCCAGGGGCGCCTGGGTGGCGCAGTCGGTTAAGCGTCCGACTTCAGCCAGGTCACGATCTCGCGGTCCGTGAGTTCGAGCCCCGCGTCGGGCTCTGGGCTGATGGCTCAGAGCCTGGAGCCTGTTTCCGATTCTGTGTCTCCCTCTCTCTCTGCCCCTCCCCCGTTCATGCTCTGTCTCTCTCTGTCCCAAAAATAAATAAACGTTGAAAAAAAAAATTAAAAAAAAAAAAAAAGATCCATAATAGATTGCCTTACAAGAGAATCACCTCAGACTTAAAGACACATGCAGACAGAAAGTGAAGGAATGGAAAAAGATATTCCATGCAAATGGAAACAAAAAAATCTGAAGTAGCAATAATTATGTCAGAAAAAATAGAATTTAAAACAAAGATTACATTAAGACAAAGAGCATTACATGATAAAAAGATCTATCCAACAAGACAATACTTTTATAAATATCTATATATCCAACATAGTACCAAAATATATAAAGGAAATATTAGCAGACATAAAGGGAGACCATGACAGTAATATAATAATAAAAGGGGACTTTAACACCCCACTTACATCAGTGGATAGATCAGCCAGGCAGAAATCAATAAGGAAATAGTGGCTTTGAATGACACGAGAGACCAGATGGTCTTAACAGATATATACAGAACATTCCATCCCAAAACAGCAGAGTATGCCTTTTCAAGTGCATGTGGACCATTCTCTAAGAAAGATTATATATTAGGCCACAAAACAATTTATGAATATTGAGAGTATATCTTTCAACAATGTTATGAAACTAGAAATTAATTGCAAGAAGAAAACTGGAGAAAACCATCATATGGAGGATAAACACGTTACTAAACAACCAACGGGTGAATGAAATTAACAAAAAAAATACATCGAGACAAATAAAAATGGAAACACAGTGGTCTAAACTCCAGGACATAGAAAAAGCAATTCTAAGAATAAAGTTTATAGCAAGACCAGCTTATACTAAAAAGAGAATCTCAAATGAAAAAATTAACCTTATAACTAAAGGAACTAGAAAAAGAACAAAGCTAAAGTCAGAAATAAATACTAGAGTAGAAATAAATGGACACCCCCCCTCCAAAAAAAAGAAAATATCAATGAAACCAAGAGCTGGTTCTTTGGAAAGATAAAATTCATAAACCTATAGCCAGACTCATGAAGAAAAAAAGAGACACCTCAAAATCAGAAATGAAAGGGGTGCCTGAGTGGCTCATTTGGATAAGTGTCTGACTCTTGGTTTCAGCTCAGGTCATGATTTCAGATTCAGGAGTTCGAACCCCACGTTGGGCTCTGTGCTGGCAGCAAGGAATCTGCTTGGGATTCTCTCTCTCTCTCTGCCCCTCCCCCACTCATGCTGTCTGTGTGTCTCTCAAAATAATAAAAAAACTTAAATCAGAAATGAAAAAGGAAAAGTCACCAACACCACAGAAATACAAAGGATTATAAAATAATACTATGAAAAATAATATGCCAACAGAGTGGAAAGCCTAGAAGAAATGAATAAATTCCTCTAAACATACAATCTTCCAGAAAAGAATCAGAAACAAACAGGAAATCTGTACAGACCAATTGCTAGTAAAAAACAAAACAAAAACAAAAAAACAAAAAACAATAAGTAATAAAAAAAATTCCAAACAAAAGTCTAGGACCAGATGGCTTCACAGGTTAATTCTATCAAAAATTTAAAAAATTTTAACATTTATTTATTTTTGAGAAACAGAGAGAGACAGAGCATGAGCGGGGGGGAGGGGCAGAGAGAGAGAAGGAGACACAGAATCCGAAGCAAGCTGCAGGCTCTGAGCAAGCTGTCAGCACAGAGCTCGATGTGGGGCTCGAAACCACAGACCATGAGATCGTGACCTAAGCTGAAGTTGGATGCTCAACCGACTGAGCCACCCAGGCGCCCCTATTCTATCAAAAGTTTAAGTAAGAGTTAATATCTTTCCTTCTTAAAGTATTCAAAAATACAGAAGAGGAAGGAAAACTTCTAAATTCAGTCTGTAAGGCCAGAACTACCCTGGTACCAAAATTAGGCAAATACACTACAAAAAAAAAAAAAAAAAAAAAAAAAAAAAAGACAAGTATAGTCCAATATTTCTCATGAACATAGATGCAAAAACATTCAATAGTAGTAAATTGAATTCAGAATACATTAAGAGACTCCTCAGTGAGATTTATTCCAGAGATAAAAGGATGTTTTATTATTTGCATATAAAAATGTGACACATGTCATTAAGAAAAGGAAAAATAAAAACCATGTAATCTCAATAGATGAAGAAACATCTGACAAAAAAATACAACATCCTTTAATGATAAAAAATTAATCTCAACAAAGTGGGCACAGGGCCACATACTTCAACATCATAAAGGCTAGACATGAAAAACCCACAGCTAACATCATACTCAATGGTGATAAGCTGAGAGCTTTTCCCCTAAGATCAGGAATAAGACAAGGATGTCCACTCTCACCCCCTTTATTCAACATAGTACTGAAAGTTTAAGTGAAGAAACCAGATAAGATACAAGAAGCATCCATATTGGTAAGGAAGTTAAACTGTCATGGGGCACCTGGGTGGCTCTGTCGGTTAAGTGTCAACTCTTGGTTTTGGCTCAGGTCATGATCTCATGATTTAGGAGTTTGAGTCCCACATTGGGCTCTGCACTGGCAGTGTGAAGCCTGCTTCAGATTCTCCTTCTGCACCTTTTGTGCACTCTTTCAAAATAAATGAATGTGTAAAAAAGTTAAACTGTCACTATTTGCAGGTAACAGGATACTATATATAGAAAACCCAAAGACTCTACCAAAAAAACCTATTAGAACTGAAATTCAGAAAAGTTGCAGGATACAAAATAGAAATTTGCAGCATGTCTATAAACTGATAAGAGAAATAAAAACAATTCCATTTACACCAAAAAGAAATAAGAGACCCCGGAATAAACTTAATTATGGAGATGAAAAACCTGTACTCTGAAAACTATAAAACACTGATGAAAGAAATTGAAGATGACACAAATGGAAAGATAGTCCATGCTCATGGACTGGAATAATTCATATCATTAAAAGGTCCATACCACCCAAAGTAATCTACCAATTTAATGCAATCCCTATCAAAATACCAATAGCAGTTTTCACAGAACTAGAACAATCCTAAAATTTGTACGGAACCACAGAACACCCTCAAAAGCCAAAGCAAAATTGAAAAACAAAACTAGAGGTATCACAAATCCCAAATTTCAAGGTATCCTACACAAAGCTGTAATCAAACCACTACAGTACTGGCATCAATGGATGCCAGTTGGTCAATGGAACAAAATAGAGCCCAGAAAAAACTTCTATGATTATATGATCAATTAATCTATGACAAAGGCTTCAAAAAGATGCAAAAGACAGTCTCTTCAACAAATGGTGCTAGGAAAACTGGAAGGCTACATGCAAAAGAATGAAACTAGACCACTTTCTTACACCATACATAAAAATAAACTCAAAATGGATTAAAGATGTCCATGTGAGACCTGAAACCAGAAAACTCCTAAAAGAAAACAATGGCAGTGATCTTGGACATTGGCCTTAGCAACATTTTTTAAAGATGTTCCCTAAGGTAAGAGAAACAAAAAACTACTGGGACTATGACAAAATAAGAAGTTTTGTATAGTGAAGGAAACTATCATTAAAATGAAAAGGCAACTTACTGAATTGACAGATATTTTCAAATCATATATCTGATAAGGGGTTAATATCCAAAATGTATAAAGACATAACACCATCAAAATAACAAATCACCTGGGCAGAGGACCTGAATAGGCATTTTTCCAAAGAAGACATCCAGATATTAATTTGGTAAGGATTGCATTGAATATGTAGATTGCTTTGGGTAGTACTGACATTTTAACAATATTTGTTCTTCCCATCCAGGTGCATGGAATATTTCTCCATTTTCTTGTGCGTCTTCAATTTCTTTCATAAGCTTTCTATAGTTTTCAATGTATAGATTTTTCACCTTTTTGGTTAGATTTGTTTCTAGGTATTTTGGGGTTTGGTGCAATTGTAAATGGGATCAATCCCTTGATACCAGCATTCTTCACAGAGCTAAAACAAATAGTCCTAAAATTTGTATGGAACCAGAAAGGACCCCGAATAGCCAAAGCAATCTTGAAAACGAAAACCAAAGCAGGAAGCATCAAAATCCCAGACTTCAAGCTGTACTACAAAGCTGTAATCAAGACTGTACCGTACTGGCACAAAAACAGACACTCAGATCAATGGAATAGAGAACCCAGAAGTGGACCCACAAACGTATGGTCAACTAATCTTTGACAAAGCACGAAAGAATATCCAATGGAATAAAGATAGTCTCTTCAGCAAGTGGTGCTGGGAAAACTGGACAGCGACATGCTTAAGAATGAACCTGGACCACTTACACCATTCACAAAAAAAACTCAAAATGGATGAAAGACCTCAATGTAAGACAGGAAGCCATCAAAACCCTCGAGGAGAAAGCAGGTAAAACCCTCTTTGATCTTGGCCACAGCAACTTCTTACCCAACACATCTCTGGAAGCAAGGGAAACCAAAGCAAAAATGAACTACTGGGACCTCATCAAAATAAAAGGCTTCTGCCCAGCGAAGGAAACAATCAGCAAAACTAAAAGGCAACTGACAGAATGGGAGCAGGTATTTGCAAACGACATATCAGATAAAGGGTTAGTATCCAAAATCTATAGAGAACTTATCAAACACCACCCCAAAAAGCAAATAATCCAGTGAAGAAATGAGCAAAAGACATGAAGAGACACTTCTCCAAAGAAGACATGGACAGGCCAACTGACACATGAAAAAATGCTCAACATCACTCATCCTGAGGGAAATACAAATCAAAACCACAATGAGATACCACCTCACACCTATCAGAATGGCTAACATTAACAACTCAGGCAACAACAGATGTTGGCGAGGATATGGAGAAAGAGGGTCACTTTTGCATTGCTGGTAGGAATACAAACTGGTGCAGCCCCTCTGGAAAACAGTATGGAGGTTCCTCAGGAAATTAAAAATAGAACTACCATATGACCCAGCAACTGCACTACTAGGTATTTATCCAGGGAATACAGGTATGCTGTTTCGAAGGGACACATGCACCTCCATGTTTATAGCAGCACTATCAACAATAGCCAAAGTATGTAAAGAACCCAAACGTCCATTGATGGATGAATGGATAAAGAAGATGTGGTACATAATACAATGGAGTATTACTCAGCAATCAAAAAGAATGAAATCTTGCCATTTGCAACTACGTAGATGGAACTAGAGAGTATTATGCTAAGCAAAATTAGTCAAAGACAAATATCACATGACCTCACTCATGTGAGGACTTTAAGAGACAAAATAGATGAACATAAGGAAAGGAAAACAAAAATATAAAAACAGGGAAGGGGACAAAACAGAAGAGACTTTTAAATATGGAGAACAAACAGAGGGTTCCTGGAAGGGTTGTGGGAGGGGGGAGAGGCTAAATGGGTAAGGGGCATTAAGGGATCTATTCCTGAAATCATTGTTGCACTATATGCTAACTAATTTGGATGTAAATTTGAAAAATTAAAAAAAAAAAAGACATCCAGATGGCAAACAGACATAAGATGCTCAACATCACTAATCATTAGAGAAATGCAAATCAAAACCACAGTGAAATACTACCTCACATCAGTCAGTTGGCTAATATTAAAAGACAATAAATAACAAATGTTGGTGAGGTTGGGGAGAATAAAGGAACCCTCATGCACTGTTTCTGGAAATGTAAATTGGTGCAAACGTTGTGGAGGCAGAATGGAGTTTCCTCAAAAATTAAGAACAGAGGGGCGCCTGGGTGACTCAGTTGGTTAAGTGTCCGACTTCGGCTCAGGTCATGATCTCATGGTCTGTGAGTTCAAGCCCCACGTCAGGCTCTGTGGTGACAGCTCAGAGCCTGGACCCTGCTTCAGATTCTGTATCTCCCTCTCTCTCTGACCCTCCCCCGTTCATGCTCTGTCTCAAAAATAAACACTAAAAAAATTTTTTTTAAAAAAATTAAGAACAGAAATACAGTATGAGCCAATATTTCCAATATAGGTGTTTACCCAAGGAAAAGGAAAACATGAATTTGGAAAGATATATACACCTCTATTTTTATTGCAGCATTATTTACTGCCAATACATGGAAGCAACCTGTGTCCATTCAGGGATGAATAGATATAGAACATACAGCATACACACAATGAAGTATTACTCAGCCATGAGAAAGAATGAAATCTTGCCATTTTTTAACATGGATGGACCTAGAGGATACTATGGTAAGAGAGCTAAGTCACACAAAGACAAATACCATATGATTTAACCAATAAAGGGAATATAAAGAAAAAACAAATATAGAAGCAAACCCTTAAATACTGAGAACTGGTGGTTGCCAGAGTTGATGGTCGTGGGAGGGATAGGCAAAATGGGTCAAAGGGAGTGGAAAGTACATACTTCCAGTAATGGAATGAGTAAGTCAGGGTGACAGAAAATAAAGTATAGGAAATAGTCAATGATATTGTAATAGCATTGAAGCTCCACTTGTGACAAATACAGCATAAGGTATAGAAATGTTGAACCACTGCTGTACACGACACTAACGTAACAATGTCAAGTATGCTTCAATAAAAAAATGAAATACAACTATGTCTATGAATATAGATGGATCTTATGAACATAATATGGAGTGAAAATGCAATGTACAGGAATATTTCATGTATAATTTTTAATATATTTCAGAAATGTGACTGTCAAAGTTATATTTTAGCAATACATGTATATGTAGTCATTTTTTTTTAAAGCAAGGGAGTAAAAACTAAGGATAGAGATAACCTCAGAACAAAAAGGAGACGTAAGAGGGGTGTAATCAGGGAGAGGTATATGCATGGGAGGATTCAAATGTATTGCCAATGTTTTATATTTTAAACTGGGTGGTAGACAAAAGTTTTATAATTATTTAAGCCATATATATATTTATATTCTTTTTTACATATGATATTTCAAATAAAAACTAACCTGGGGTACTGGTGTAAAATGTAGATTCTCAGGCCCAGCACCATAAATTTTGACTCAGCAGGTCTCATAAGCATCCAAAGCAGATGAGTCTATACACTTCCTATACTGGTTCAGTATAAGGAGAAGGACTTTCTACACTGAAAGAATAACTATCCTGAAGGAGCAATGAGAGTTGGTTTAATATTCTGAGGGAAAGTGACATCATTAAACTCTTCTTATCAAGATGCAGATTGAAAGAATGGGTGGTGTCTTGAGGACAGAATGGCTGTTATTGTAAACCCATTCCAGTACAGCTACCTTGATATTGCAAGCATGTTTGGGGTGAAATAAATGTCAGGTAATGTAGATGAGCTTGCACAACTCTCAAGAGTTGGCTCATGCAGAGCTCTTGTGATCTTGTTCTTGTTGCTAGATGTGCCCAAGTTCAGGTCTCTGTGCCAGACTTAAAGATATATTGTAGACCGTGAGAACTTCTAGGTTTTGGGGGGGGGGAGTCACTTGCCCTGATAAACTAGTAGTGTACAAGGGGAGTCTTGAGTTGCACGTGTCAAAAGCAATACTTTGTGGGAATGCATCTATATGGTTAGGCTGTGTTGCCAATTTAGTCCTCCTTCCACACAACACCATCCTTCACAGTCATGCACCTCTGCTTTTCAGAATAAATACTAAATCTTATTTCATTCTATATCTTGCTATAATGCATTGCTGTAAGATTGAAAATGTCATTCCTTTCCTTGTCATATCATATAAGTAGGATATTGAAAATACATGGGAAAGTCTATATTCAGATACATCAAAGAGTGAAGGGAAGGAATGATAACAATTTACATCTAGCAACCTCACTTCCTCTATCACCTGTTAACATTTGTTGGTCAAGCTTTTATCTTATCTACTCATATATCCTAGAATTCAATCTAAGAAGGAAAAGGGTTGTGAAGGGGCAGTACATAAAAACACAAGTATGAACTGAAAGATCAAAGCAGACTTTTCTGACAGAAGCTAAGTCTGACTTGGCTGATTGGTTTAACAATGGAGTTTGCCTTTACCAATTAGGTGATATGGCACATGGTTTCCTAAATGAGCTGTGTCTGTAGGTGTAGAGAATATTAAAATATGTGATAACATCTTTTTGCCAAATACTATTGTGTTATATTGGCATAGATGTAATGAAGTTAAAAATATTTCAATTTTCCCAAGTCTTTGAGGATATCAGGTTAAACAAAAACAGGAGTATTATTTTCCAGAATTATTTTGGGGGAATGTGAGTAGAGAAGTTGGGAGAGGACTTCCTTAGGCATCTGGGCTGGTTTCCAGTTCTCTGAAAATATGGTAATGCCTGAGTGAGCAAGCCTCTGTGGCAGTGTTGTGGAGTTGTCAGAAGAAAACCAGGGGAGGACAGAAACATGTTCTTGTTGAAGGTGAGAGAGGGGCTCAGAGTTTCTAAAACTGTTCATGTTTTATCTGTTGGGTAAAGCAAATTGTTTGCTCAACTTGTTTCTCTGGGTGCTAGAGCGACAGTGGTAAGTCAAGAAGTTTTCTGTTGTCATCCAGCTTACATTATAGTCGGTGGGGGCGGGGAGACTAATAAAGAGTAAACAAATTAATACCATTTCAGATAGTAATTAAAGCTCTGAACAAAAAAAAAGGTAATTTGAGAGAAACTAGAGTGGGGGTGCTATTTCAGATTGGGGGGTTAAGCAAGAGTCTCTGATTCAGCTCTTGGATTAAAATGTGGATGATCAACCTGAAAGGGATAATTCAGTGGAGGAATGATTTACACACAGCAATTCCAAGTGCAAAGGTCCCGAGTTGGAATATGCTTGGTCTGTTTGAGGACAGGAAGTCAGGGTTTCTGCAGTAGCTGAGAGAATGGGGCAAGTGGAAGGAGGCCAAGTTAGGGAAGAAGGCAAGAACAGATAGTGTGCCTTTTAGGCACTCTAGAGTGTTTGGCTTTTATAGTCAGCGCAATAAAAGATCTTAAAGCATTTTAATCAGGAGAATGATATCTGGTATTTACTTTTTAAATGCTCACTCTAGCTGCTCTGTAGAGAATGGACTATTGGGGGAAGGAAAAGTTACCAGTAGCTTGACTGACATGGTTAGGACAGAGGTGGCTAAAGAAATGGGCAAGAGGCTAGAAGCAGGATATATTTCAAATAGAGCCCACGAAATTCACTACTGAATTTACACAACTGATAGAGAATTAGGAGGACAGAGGACTCCTGTATTTTAACTATTAACTGAGATTGAGAAGACTGCAGACAGATTTGACAGGAAATTTCAAGCTTTTATTTCTTTCTGGACATGTTATATTTGAAGTGCTAGGTAACCTCAGTATGTAATGTAAAACAGTCAGCTGAACACACAAGTTTGGGGCTTATCAGGAAGTTAGGACCAGAGATCTACATTGAGGGGTCATCAGCATGTGGTTAGTATTTAACACTATCATACTCATTTCACTTGTATAGCCTATGTACTGCATAAGCTGTTTAAAGAACAGATGAAATATAAATAGGATTTAGATCTCTTTGAAGTTATTTGCCAGACTTTCCCTTTTCTTAGTTATTCCTTCTGTTGACAAAATTAGGATTTCAGATTTCAATATAAATCATTTGAAGCACCGGAAATTTAGGCAGAGAACAGCATTGTTGCTAAGTCACTAGATACACCTCATACAAAGAATGCTGTTTTGGTATCACAGTGTCTCTCCCCATTTAGTTCCAAATTTGAGTCTTGATCAAAAGGAAACTAAATCACATCTGGAACCCTCACTACAAGGCGTGTGGGATTTTTGTAGCCTTTGCTGGTCAGAAAGTGACCCTAGGAGGAGACTGGAATAGATGGTGAATGAGACAATCCAGTGACTGCCCCGCTGGTAAGAAAAATGTGGGCACTAGCTTTTAATGAAGTTAGTTCTATAAAACATTTGAAGAATATTTATTGGAAACTTTTTGTGTAGGTTTTCTTTCTTATGGTATGTTTAAAAAAAAAAAAAAAAGAGCAGCTACAGAAAGCTATGGAAAATTTCCCGGGAAAGCTGTCGTCCAGCTTTCTAAATTAGTCTTTTAATTGTTAACCAAAAGTAAGAGTTCGTGAAATGACAGAACTGGGGGGGATATAATCAGTGAAATTGGGCAAATAAACCAGAATCTGTTTACATTCTTGTCAAATGTGTTGTTCAGTTTGGAAATTTTCTTTTTTGATTTTAAAATATTTTTTAAATTGGGAAATGCACTCATTTTGGTATGTGAATGGTCTTTACATCTTTGGATGTTACTGTGTTTTACTGCTTGAGGGATATACAATTAACACAGAATGCAAAATTGGGAGTGCAACCTCCCATGTTCACTGCAGTATTATTCACAAATAGCCACGACACTAATCTAAGTGTCCATCAACAGATGAATGCATAAAAACATGTGATATATAGCCAAAAAGGGGAAATCCTGCCATATTTGACAACATGAATGGACCCTGAGGGCAGTATGCTAAGTGAAACAAGTCAGAGAAAAATATTGTGTAATATTACTGGTCTCTGGAATCTAAAAAAGCCAAACCAACAGAACAGTGATTGTCAGAGGTTGGGCGGTAGGGAGATTGGGGAAATACTGCTCAAAGGGTACAAACTTCCAGTTTTAAGATGAATAAATTATGAGGATCTAATGTGTGTCATGGTAACTATGATTAACAATACTGTTTTATACCTGAAAGCTTATATGACAGTAGAACTTTAATGTCACCACCACAAAATGGTAATTAATGAGGTGAACGATGTGTTAACTAACCTTATTGTGGTAAACATTTCACATTATAGAAGTGTTTCAAATCATCACATTGTACACCTTAAACTTACACAGAATTTTATGTGAATTATATTTCAATAGAGCTGGAAAGAGGGGTTCAACATGATAGTGTAGGAAGACCCTGAACTTGCCTCCTCCCATGGACACCAAATCTACACCTACATATACAGCAATTCCTCCTGAATAAGAATGGAGGATGCACAATAAAGGATAGAGGGATCATACTTACTGTATCTCTGTCTCTCCCAATATTTTAACAACGGGAACCCCCAATGAGGGATGGGATACCACTGTAGGGGGGAGTGAGGGATACCACCATGACACCCAGGTGCAGATATACCCACCCTGGGGTACACCAAAAAGCTCTAGCTGTTTAAAGGGCAACAAGACAGCGGCACCTGGGTGGCTCAGTCGGTTAAGCTGCCAACTTTGGCAGTCTGTGCTGAGAGCTCAGAGCCTGGAGCCTGCTTTGGATTCTGTGTGTGTGTCTCCCCCCGCCTTATAAAAATGAAACATTAAATAAAATAAAAAAAATAAAGGGCAACAAGACAATAAGTGAAAGAAACCCATTTACTAAACCCAGAGCACCTGCCAAATTGTGGGGAAACTGAAGTCTCTTAAGGACTGGAGATGCTACAGAGCATCATTGTTTTTGTCCCCCCTCCACCTTGATAATGCAGAAGGGAGCAAAGTCTCAGTGTTCTAGCTAGTCTGTTGCCTAAGAAATCCTGGTTCCCTAGATCCCCACAGTGCTCTCCCACCTACAACAGTGTCCACCCCTGCTCCTGGCATCCCACCAGGATGTCATGGTGTGGTGCACACAGGGACACCCCAAAGTGCACCTGCTACATATCCACCTGTGTTGCTAGAGCAGCCCTGGCAAAGAGCACCTCGCATCCTCCTCTTGTCTGCACCCACTCCAGTTTCATCCACTTTGCCAAGGTGGCCCCCAGTGCAGAGTGCCCTAGGACTCCAGCCTGTGTCTATTTCAGCCATCCAGCAAAAGCCACCAGGCACACCGAGTCTACATAGAGGATGTTCCTATAAAGTCCACTCCTTCAAGACTGAAGAGGTAGCAGTTTTGCCTAATTCGCAAACACGGAAAGTCAAAATGAGGTGGCAGAGGAATATTCTCCATATGAAATAAGAGAAATAAATGAAACAGAGATAAGCAATCTATTTGGTAAGAATTTCAAAATAATGGTCACAAAGATGCTCACCAGACTGGAGAGAGGACTAGATGAACTTAGAACTTCAAGAAAGAGAAAATATTTTTTAAAATAACCAATTAAAGTTGAAGAATACTATAATTGAAATGGAAAGTACACTAGAGGGAATCAACAGCAGACTAGAGGATGCTGGCAAATGGATCAGCCATCTCGAAGACAGGGTAATGGAAAGTAATAAAGCTGAACAGAAAAAAAAAATTAAGGACAGGTTAAGAGACCTCTGGAACGTAAGCATACTAGCATTCACATTACTTGGATCTTAGAAAAATAGATAAAAGAGCAAGAAACTTACATGAAAAATATCTGAAAGTTTTCCTAACTTGAAAAAGGAAACAGGAATTGAGGTTGAGGAAGCACAGTCTCAAACAAGATGAACCCAAACAGGTCCACACCAAGACACAGAATAATTAAAATGTCAAAAATTAAACATAAAAAGCTGGTTCTCTTAGACTGACTAAGAGTCATGCTGGAAGAAGCAACATGTCCTCTTCCTCTCCACCATCTGATTGGCAGCAACTATACATGAATACATCTCCATCCATGTTGGCCATGCTGGTGTCCAGACTGGCAATGCTTGTTGGGAGCTCTATTGCCTGGCACGTGGCAACCAGCTTGATGGTCAGATGCCAAGTGACAAGACCACTGGGGGAGGAAAGGACTCTAACACCTTCTTCAGTGAAACGGGTGCTGGCAAGCATGTGTCCAGAGCAGTGTTTGTAGACCTGAAACCTATAGTAATTGGTAAGGCTGGCACTGGTACCTACCCTCCAGCTTTTCCACCCTGAGCAGTTCATCACAGGCAAGAAAAAAGCTGCCTATAATTATACCTGAGGGCACTACACCATTGGCAAGGAAATCACTGACCTAGTCTTCAACTGAATTTGGAAACTGGCTGGCCAATGGACATGTCTTCATGGCTTCTTGGTTTTCCACAGCTTCAGAGTGGAAACTGACTCTGGGTTCACCTCCCTGCTGATGGAATGTCTCTTTATTATGGCAAGAAGTCCAAGCTGGATTTCTTTATTTACCCAGCCCCAGAGCTGTAGTTGAGCCCTACAACTTCCTTCTCACCTGGAGCACTCTGATTATGCCTTCATGGTAGACAATGAGGCTATCTATGACATCTGTCACAGAAACTTTGGTATTGAACACCCAACATACATAACCTGGTAGATTGGTAGGTCAGATTGGGTCTTCCATCACTGCTTCCCTCAGAATTGATGGAGCCCTGAATGTTGATCTGACAGAATTCCAGACCAACCTGGTTCCTTATCCCCAAATCCATTTCCCTCTGGTCACATATGCCCATCATTTCTGTTGAGGAAGCCTACCATGAACAGCTTTCTGTAGCAAAGATCACCACTGCATGCTTTGAGTGGCCAAAAAGATGGAGAAATGTGACTCTCATCATGGTAAATACATGGTTTGATACCTATAGTACTGTGGCAATGTGGTTCCCAAAGATGTCAATGGTGCCATTGCCACCATTAAGACCAAGTATACTATCCAGTTTGTGGACTAGTATCCCACTGACTTTCAAGTTGGTATTAATTACCAGCCTCCCACTGTGGTACCTGGTGAAGACCTGTCCAAAGTACAGTGAGCTGTGTGCATGCTGAGCAACACCACAGTCATTGCTGAAGCCTGGGTTCTCCTAGACCACAAATTTGACCTGATGTATGCCAAGCGTGCTTTTTTTCCTCACTGGTATGTGGGTGAGGGCATGGAGGAAGGAGAGTTTCCTGAGTCTTGTGACGACACGGTTGACTTTGAGAAGGATTATGAGAAGGTTGATGTGGTTTCTGTTGAAGAGGGTGAAGAATAGGAGAGGAATGCTAAAGTTAAAAATGTCCAAAGGGGCGCCTGGGTGGCGCAGTCGGTTAAGCGTCCGACTTCAGCCAGGTCACGATCTCGCGGTCCGTGAGTTCGAGCCCCGTGTCAGGCTCTGGGCTGATGGCTCGGAGCCTGGAGCCTGTTTCCGATTCTGTGTCTCCCTCTCTCTCTGCCCCTCCCCCGTTCATGCTCTGTCTCTCTCTGTCCCAAAAATAAATAAACGTTGAAAAAAAAAATTAAAAAAAAAAAATGTCCAAAGGTGCTGCTTTTACAAGGAAGCTTATTCTGTTTTAAACAGAGTTGTGCTCTTAATTTTTATGTAGCAGTATATACTCTCATATACAATTACTGATCTGTGCTTTAAAACACCCTTTGTTACAGACCCAAGCTGTCTATTTCTCTAATGGGTTTGAATAAAGTATTCCCTGTCTTAAAAAATTAAATGTAAAGAAAATCTTAAAGCAGCAAAAGAAAAAACTAGTTACATACAAGGGAAACCCCATAAGGCTATCAACTGATTTTTCCACAGAAACTCTTCAGGCTAGAACGAAGTGGCATGATAAATTCAAAGTGCTGAAGGGAAAAATTACAACCAAGAATACTCTACCCTGGAAAAGGTATCATTCAGAATTAAAGGAGAGATAAAAAGTGTCCCATACAAGACTTGAAGGAGTTCATACTACTAACCTGACAAGAAATGTTAAAGGGATTTCTTGAAGTAGAAAAGAAAATCCAAAACTAGAAGAAAACTATGAAAGAGGAAAAACCTCACCACTAAAAATCAAACCTATACTGAAGGAAGTAGATCACTTATAAAGCTAGTATGAAGGTTAAAACACAAAAGTAGTAAAAATTCTGTCAAAAAATTAGTTAAGGTATTTACCAAAGAAAAACATGTAAAATATGACATCATATACAGAAAACAGAGGGGAAGAAAATGTGCTTCAGAATGTGTTTGAACTTAAGCAACCATCATTTTAATATACACTGCTATGTATGAAACTCATGGTAAATATGAACCAAAAGCCTGTAATAGATACACAAAAAATAAAAAGGAAATCTAAAAGTCACAATGGAAGAGAGAAAGGAATAGAAAAGAGCTATAAAAACTAGAAAATTAACAAAATGGCAAGGAGTACATGCGTATCAATAATTAGGGTAAACAGACTAAATGCTCCAATCAAAAAACTTTAGGTGACTGAAAAAAAAAAATACCCATCTATATATTTCCTATAAGAGACTCACATCAGACCTAAAGACACATGTAGACTGAAAGTGAAAGTATGGGGGGGGGAAGATATCTCACGCAAATGGGGAAAAAAAAAGCTGAGGTAGCAATATTTATATAGGTCATGATCTCAAGATTGGGAAGTTTGAGTCCCACATTGGACTCGCTGCTGTCAGCACATAGCCCACTTCGGATCCTCTGCCCCCTTTTCTCTCTGCCCCTCGCCTGCTCATGCTCACTTGCATGTGTGCTCGCTCACTCTCTCTCAAACACTAAAGAGAGAGAAAGAGAGAAATAAGGATATTATGTAATGACAAAGAAATCAGCCCAACAATATAAAACCCGTAAGTATCTATTCATCCAACATAAGAGCATCTAAATTTATCAAGCAAATGTTAAACATAAAGAACTTTAACACCCCAGTTACGTCAATGGATAAATCATCCTCCTAGAAAATAAGGAAACTGGCTTTGAATGGCACATTAGACCAGATGGACTTAACAGATATATAAAAAATATTCCATACAAAAATCATAGAATACACATTCTTTTCAAGTGTACATTGAACATTCTCCAGGATAGATTACCTGTTAGGCCACAAGACAAATCTCAAATCTAAGAATACTAAAACTGCATCAAGCATCTTTTCTGAGCACAATGGTGTGAAACTAGAAGTTGGTTTCAAAAAAAAAATGGAAAAACCAAAAATACATGAAAACTAAACAACATGGTAATAATGGTACTAAATAACCAATGATTCACTGAAGGAATTAGAGAGGGAATAAAATATCTAGGGACAAATGACAATGGAAAAACAATGCTTCAAAATTGGGATACAAAAAAAGCAATTCTAAGAGAGAAGCTTATGGCAATACAGGCCTATATCAAGAAGAAAAATCTCTAATACGCAATCTAATCTTATGTCTAAAGGAACTAGACAAGGAAGAACAAAACCCAAAGTTAGAATAATAAAGATTAGAGCAGAATGAAAAAAAACTAAAAGAAAAAGTCAACAAAACAAAGAATTGGTTTTTAAAAAAATGATAGAACAGCATGGAAGTTTTTTTGTGTCTTGCATCCATTAAATACAGCCAGACCAACACTAAACCATCCTGCACACCTAGAAAACTGATGGGAGGATTAACACAACAATCTGCACAACCTGAACCACAGAATTCAGCAGGTATGTGGTGTGGATAGGTGAACTTGGGGAGCGAAAAGCTGCAGGAAGGGAGGTGCCTTTGTGGGCACAGAGAGGATGGTGGGGGTGGGGAGAATACGGGAAAAGCACCCCTCCCCAAAAGCAGCTGGAAAGAAAGTGGAAAATTGGAAACAGCTGCAGGGACTAAACTAAAAAGGGAGAAAGGAGAAAGGACAGGGTTTAAATTCCATTAAGACTGTAAACAAGGGGAGCTCAGAGAGTCTGCAACTCTGCAGCTCAATATCTGGCGGTGCTCTGGTGGGAAGGGCAAATCCTCAGGAACAGAGTGGGGTCTGGGAGGTTCTTGGGCCACGTGGGGGAAAGTGGTTCCACTGTTGGAGGGACATTTGGTAGAGACTGTAGAAGCCACCTGGTCCCAGCAGACCCCAGAAAATGACCACATTCGCTGGTGCTGGAACAAGGTAGTTAAGGGTGAAGGCTGGTGCCAGATGTGTGTTGTGATTTTCCATAATCCCTGAAAAGCTGTTGCTACACGATCTCACGAACTTTTTCTGGGGTGGGCTGGCACCTGGCCACAGTCTTCGGTCACTGGCAGCAGCAGGGTCCCGCAAGCGTTCCTGGGTGCAGCCGGCATTAGGCCATTGCTCGGTGAGACCCTCCCACAGAGGGGCAGAATGGGTCAAAGCAGCAGTCCTTCAGAAGTAAGGGGCTGGTGAAAACAGCTACATCTGAGACAAAAATTGGGAGAGAGGTACTGTCTGGGGCTTGGTCATGGACAGTGAAGAAGCATGGAGTGGACAAAAGCTGAAGACAGGATGGGTGTGCGACTGCTGATCGGGGAGAATGGAGTTCCGATATTAGAGACTGGGTAGCTGGGTGATGCCATTTTCACCACTCCCATGCATGTGTATATGCACCTACAAGCACAGCAACAATCCACCCCAGTAGGCTGGCAGCGCCATCTAGTGGAGAAAAGAGCTATTATACTGAGCCCCGCCCGACTGGGCCAACCTCACTCTTCAAGAACACGTCTCACCACCTAGTTTATGGACTATAAAGCACTTCATAGTTGGACTTCTAGGGGAAACCAAGTAATTTCAGTCCTATTTCAATCTGTTAGCAGGTCTATCCAATTTTCTTTTTCCCTCTTTTTCACTTATTTTTCTTGCATACAGAAAAAAAACATTCATTTTTATTTTCAATTTCTATTAAAAGTATTCTTTAATTTTTTTACTATATTTTACTTTTGTGTATTTTCAAATTCTATTTTACTTCCATTTTATTTTAATCTACTACAGTGTTTTCACTTTCTCAAATTTTCAAACGATTTCCTTTTTTCCCCTTTTTCTTTTTTCTTGAATAAAGAGACAAAATTTGTTTTTAATTTTTATTAAAAATATCTTTAATTTTTCCTACTATATTCTTTACTTTTGTGTCAATTTTTTCAAATTCTATTTTACTCCCATTTTAGTCTACTTCAGTGTATTCATTTTTTCAAATTCTCAAATGATTTTTTTCCTTTTATTCCCCCCTTTTTTCTCTAATCTGTCAAACCACTTTCAACATCCAGACCAAAACACACCTAGGATATAGCATCATTTGATTTGTGTGTGTGTGTGTGTGTGTGTGTGTGTGTTATATTTTTTAATTTTAGTATTTTTTAAATTTTAATATTTTTTATTTTTCATTTTTCTACCTCATTAATTCCTTTTTTCCCTTCAAAATGACAAAATGAACAAATTCACCCCAAAACAAAGAGCATGAAGACGACAGCCAGGGATTTAACTAACACAGATACAAGCAAGGTGTCTGAACCAGAATTTAGAATCACCATAGTAAGATACTAGCTGGAGTCAAAAAAAGATTAGAATCCCTTTCTGCAGAGATAAAAGTAAAAAATAGCCAGAATGAAATTAAAAATGCTATAACTGAGCTGCAATCACGAATGGATGCAGCAGCAGCAAGGATGGATGAGGAAGAACAGAGAATCAGTGATAGGACAAACTTACAGAGAATGAAGCAGAAAAAAAGAGGGAGATTAAGGCAAAAGAGCACAATTTAAGAATTAGAGAAATCAGTGACTCATTAAAAAGGAACATCATCAGAATCATAGGGGTCCCAGAGGAGGAAGAGAGAGAAATAAGGGTAGAAGGTTATGTGAGCAAATCATAGCGGAAAACTTTCCTAACCTGGGAAAGATACAGACATCAAAATCCAGGAAGCACAGAGGACTCCCATTAGATTCAACAAAAACCAACCATCAACAAGGCATATCATAGTGAAATTCACAAAATACTCAGGCAAGGAGAGAATCATGAAAGCAGCAAAGGAAAAAAAGTCCCTAACCTATAAGGGAAGACAGATCAGGTTTGCAGCAGACCTATCCACAGAAACTTGGCAGGCCAGAAAGGAGTGGCAGAATATATTCAATGTGCTGAATCAGAAAAATATGCAGCCAAGAATTCTTTATCCAGCAAGGCTGTCATTCAGAATAGGAGAGATACAAAGTTTCCCAAACAAAAATTAAAGGAGTTTGCGACCATTAAACCAGCCCTGCAAGAAATTTTAAGGGGGACTCTCTGAGGGGAGAAAAGGTGTGTGTGTGTGTCTATGTATGTATATGTACACATATATATGTATGTATACACACATGTGTATACACACATTTATATATGTATATATACACACATATATTTACATATACACACACGTTTATATATGTGTATATATACATATATATTTACATATATTCACACATATATTTATATATATATGTATATGTGTATGTATATGTGGGTGTGTGTATATATAAAATGGAGGGAGAGAGAAAGACCAAAAGTACCAAAGATTAGAAAGGACCAGAGACCACCACCAGAAACTTCAACTCTACAAGCATCATAATGGTAATAAATTCATATTTTTCAGTACTCACTCTAAACGTCAATGGACTCAATGCTCCAATCAAAAGACATAGGGTAACAGAATGGATAAGAAAACATGATCCATCTATATGCTGTTTACAAGAGACCCACTTTAGACCTAAAGACACCTTCAGATTGAAAACAAGGGGATGGAGAACCATCTATCCTGCTAATGGTCAACAAAAGAAAGCCAGAGTAGCCATACTTATATCAGACAATCTAGACTTTAAAGACTTTTCTGCATCAAGAGATGCAGAAGGGCATTATATCATAATCAAGGGGTTTATCCATCAAGAAGACCTAACAATTGTAAACATTTATGCACCAAATGTGAAAGCACTCAAATATATAAATCTATTAATCACAAACTCATTGATAGTAATACCATAATAGGAGACTTCAACATCCCACTCACAGTGGACAGATCAACTATTCAAAAAACCAACAAGGAAACAATGGCTTTGAATGACACACTGGACCAGATGGACTTAACAGATATATTCAGAACATTTCATCCTAAAGCAGTAGAATATACTTTCTTCTCCAGTGCACATGGAACATTCTCCAGAATAGACCACATACTGGGACACAAATCAGCCCTCAACAAGTACAAAAAGATCGAGATCATGCCGTGCATATTTTCAGACCACAACGCTATGAAATTCGAAATCAGCCACAAGAAAAAATTTGCAAAGGAAACAAATACTTGGAGACTGAAGAACATCCTACTCAAGAATGAACGAGCTAACCAAGCAGTTAAAAAGGAAATTAAAAACTATATGGAAGTCAATGAAAATGATAACACCACAACCCAAAACCTCTGGGACACAGCAAAGGCCATCCTAAGAGGAAAGTATATAGCAATCCAGGCCTTCCTAAAGAAGGAAGAAAGATCTCAGATATACAATCTAAACTTATGCCTTAAGGAGCTGGGAAAAGAACAGCAAATAAAACCCAAAAACAGAAGACAGGAAATAATAAGGATTAGAGCAGAAATTAATGCTATCGAAACCAAAAAAACAGTACACAGATCAATGAAACCAGAATCTGGTTCTTTGAAAGAATTAACAAAATTGATAAACCACTAGCCATTTTGATAAAAAAAAAAAAAAGGACCCAAATAAATAAAATCAAGAATAAAAGAAGTGAGATCACAACACAGCAGAAATAAAAATATTATGAGCAACTATATGCCAATAAAATGGGCAATGTGGAAAAAATGGACAAACTCCTAGAAACATATGCACTACCAAAAATTGAAGCAGGAAGAAATAGAAAATTTGAACAGACCCATAACCAGTAAGGAAATCAAATTAGTAATCAAAAATCTCCCAAAAAACAAGAGTCCAGGGCCAGATGGCTTTCCAGGGAAATTCTACCAAACTTTCAAGGAAGAGTTAACACCTACTCTCTTGAAGCTGTTCCAAAAAATAGAAATGGAAGGAAAACTTCCAAACTCTTTCTATGAAGCCAGCATTACCTTGATTCCAAAACCAGATAGAGACCCCACTAAAAAGGAGAACTCTAGACCAATTTCCCTGATGAACATGCATGCAAAAATCCTCAACAAGATATTAGCCAACCGGATCCAACAATACATTAAAAAAATTATTCACCACGACCAGGTGGGATTTATACCTGGGATGCAGAGCTGGTTCAATATCCACAAAACAATTAATGTGATTCATCACATCAATAAAAGAAAGGACAAGAACCATACGATCCTCTCAATAGATGCAGAGAAAGCATTTGACAAAATACAGCATCCTTTCCTGATAAAAACCCTCAAGAAGGTAGGGATAGAAGGAGCATACCTCGAGATCATAAAAGCCATATATGAATGACCCAATGCTAATATCATCCTCAATGGGGAAAAACTGAGAGCTTTCCCCCTAAGGTCAGGAACAAGACAGGATGTCCACTCTTGCCACTGTTATTCAACATAGTATTGGAAGTCTTAGCCTCGGCAATGAGACAACACAAAGAAGTAAAAGGCATCCATATCTGCCAGGAGGAGGTCAAACTTTCACTCTTTGCAGATGACAGGATACTCTATATGGAAAACCCCAAAGATTCCACCGAAAAACTGCTAGATTTGATTCATGAATTCAGCAAAGTTGCAGGGTATAAAATCAACACACAGAAATTGGCTGCATTCCTGTACACCAACAATGAAGCAAGAGAAAGAAATCAAGGAATCAATCCCATTTACAGTTGCACCAAAACCCATAAAATACCTAGGAATAAATCTAACCAAAGAGGTGAAAAATCTATACGCTGAAAACTATAGAAAGCTTATGAAAGAAATTGAAGAAGACTCAAAAAAATGGAAAAAAGATTCCATGCTCCTGGATAAGAATATTGTTAAAATGTTGATACCACCCAAAGCAATCTACATATTCAATGCAATCCCTATCAAAATAACACCAGCCTTCTTCATAGAGCTTGAAAAAATAATCCTAAAATTTGTATGAAACCAGAAAAGACCCCAAAGAGCCAAAGCAATCTTGAAAACGAAAACCAAAGCATGAAGCATCACAATCCCAGACTTCAAGCTATACTACAAAGCTGTAATCATCATGACAGTATGGTACCGGCACAAGAACAGACACTCGGATGGACCCACAAATGTATGGTCAACTAATCTTTGACAAAGCAGGGAAGAATGGCCAATGGAATAAAGACAAACTCTTCAGCAAGTGGTGCTGGGAAAACTGGACAGCAACATGAAGAATGAACCTGGACCACTTTCTTACACCATACACAAAAATAAACTCAAAATGGATGAAGGACCTCAATGTAAGACAGGAAGCCATCAAAATCCTCAGGGAGAAAGAAGGCAAAAACCTCTTTGATCTTGCCCATAGCAACTTCTTACTCAAAAGTCTCTGGAAGCAAGGGAAACAAAAGCAAAAATGAACTATTGGGACCTCATCAAAATAAAAGGCTTCTGCACAGCAAAGGAAACAATCAGCAAAACCAAAAGGCAACCGACAGAATGGGAGAAGATATTTGCAAACGACATATCAGATAAAGGGTTAGTATCCAAAATCTACAAAGAACTTCTCAAACTCAACACCCAAAAAATAAATAATCCAGTGAAGAAACAGGCAAAAGACATGAATAGACAGTTCTCCAAAGAAGACATCCAGATGGCCAACCGACACATGAAAAAATGCTCCACATCACTCATCATCCGGGAAATACAAAGCCACCATGAGATACCACCTGACACCTGTCAGAATGGTTAACATTAACAACTCAGGCAACAACAGATGTTGGTGAGGATGAGGAGAAAGAGGATCTCTTTTGCATTGTTGGTGGGAATGCAAGCTGGTGCAACCACTCTGGAAAACAGTATGGAGGTTCCTCAAAAAACTAAAAATAGAACTACCCTATGACCCAGCAATTACACTACTAGGCATTTATCCATGGGATACAGGTGTGCTGTTTCGAAGGGACAGATGCACCCCTATGTATATAGCAGCACTATCAACAATAGCCAAAGTACGGAAAGAGCCCAAATATCCATCGATGGATGAAAGGATAAAGAAAACGTGGTGTGTGTGTATGTATATATATATATATATATATATATATATATATATATATATATATATATATATATATATATTACTTGTCAGTCAAAAAAGAATGAAATCTTGCCATTTGCAACTACGTGGATGGAACCAGAGGGTATTACACTAAGTGAAATTAGAGAAAGACAAAAATCCTATGACTTCACTCATATGAGGACTTTAAGAGACAAAACCGATGAACATAAGGGAAGGGAAACAAAAATAATATAAAAACAGGGAGAGGGACAAAACAGAAGAGACTTTTAAATATGGAGTGTCATGATCTCATGGTTGGTGGGTGTAAGCCTCACAGAGCGGATCCCGTTTGGGATTCTCTTCCCCTCTCTGCACCTCCCTTGCTTGTTTTCTCCCAAAATAAACATTTTTTTTAAAAAACTTAGTAGATGATCAATCAGAAATGATACAGACGTTAAAACTGACAACACAATTATCTAAACAATTGTAAGAGACAATGAGAAATTATCAAATTGGACAGCCTAGAAGAAATGGACAAATTCCGAGAATATGCAATCTTCCAATGCTGAATCAGGAAGAAATAGAAAATCTCAACAGACTGATTATCAATTCAATTTTATAACTAGTAATCAAAGACTCCCCAACAAAAGTCCAGAATAAGATGGCTTAACAGGTGAATTCTACCAAACATTTAAAGAGGGGATTCACAAGTATTCTTCTCAAATTATTCTAAAAATAGGAGGAAAGCTTCCAAATTCATTTACAAGGCCAGCATTACCCTGATACCAAAAACAGAACAAGACACTACAAAAAATGACAATTATAGGCCAATATCCTTCATGAATATAGATACAAAAGGCCTCAACAAAATATTAGCAAAGCAAATTCAACAATACATCACACCAAAGGATCACTCACCATGATCATGTGATATTTACTCCAGGAATGCAAGGATGATTCAGTATCTGGTAATCAATCAATATAATACATCATGTGTATGTTAACATGGTATAACAAAATAAAGGATAAAAATCATGATCTGATCAAATACAGAAATACATTTGACAAAATTCAACATCCATTCATAACAAAAACTCTCAACAAAGTAGGTTTAGAGGGAACATACCTCAACTTAGTAAGTTCCATATATAACAAACCCACAGCTAAAATCATACTTAATGGTGAAAGCTGAAATATTTTTCTCTAAGATCAAGAGTAAGACAAGATGTCCACTCTCACTCCTTTTATTCAACATAATACTGAACATCCTAGCTGCAGCCATTAGACAAAAACCAGAAATTAAAGGCATCCAAATTGGTAAGAAAGAAGCAAAACTATTTGTAGATACTACATATAGAAAACCCCTAAAGACCACCAAGACCTTAGAATTATTTCAGTATAGTTTCAGTATGAAAAATATACAGAAATCTGTTTTGTTTCTATATACTAAAAACAAAGTAGCAGAAAATGAAATTGAGAAAACCACTTACAATTATTTCAAAAAGAACAATACCTAGGAATAAATTTAACCAAGAAGGTGAAAGACCTGAACACTAAAAATTGTAAGATATTGATGCAAAATGAAGACAAATAAATGAAAAGATCAAATGTGCTCACCGATTAGAAGATTATAATGTTCATACTACCCAAAGAAATGTATAAATTGCCAAAGCAACCTTGAAAAAGAACAAAGCTGAAAGTATCACAAATCCCAGCTTTCAAACCATACAGCTATAGTAATGAAACAGCATGAAATACAAAAATAGACACAGATCAATGGAACAGAATATATCAGAAATAAACCCATGCTTACATGTTTAATCTGCAACAAAGGAGGCAAGAACATACAATAGGGAAAAGATGCTCTTTAACAAATTGTTGTAAAAATTGGACAGCTACATGTCAAAGAATGAAACCGAACCACTTTCTTACACCATTCACAAGAAACAAAAAAAAACCCACCTCAAAATGGATTAAAGACCTAACCATAAGACCAGAAATCATAAAACTGCTAACAATAAACATGAGCCGTGATCTCTTGGACATTGGTCTTAGCAATATTTTTCCTGATCCATCTCCTCAAACAAAATAAAAAAAAAATATCGAGCCTACACCAAGTAAGAAGCTTTTATATAGCAAAGGAAACCAGCAAAAAGAAAAGGTAACCTACTGAACAAGATATTTGCAAAGAATGCATCTAGTAAGGGGTTAATATCCAAAAAAGATATATAAAAATCTTCTGCAACTCAACACCAAACAAACTAAAAACACCAAACACCACCAACACCAAAACAAACTAAAAAATGGGCAGAGGACCTGAATAGATGTTTTTCTAAAGAAGAAATTAATTGGCCAAGAGATACATGAAAAGATGTTCAACATCACTAACCGTTAGGGATATGCAAATCAAAACATAATGAGATATTAACTCACATCAGTCAGAATGGCTAGAATCAAAAACAAGTGTTGGCAAGGACGTGGAGAAAAGGGGACCCTTGTGTACTGTTGGTGGGAATGTAAATTGGTGTAGCCACTGCGGAAAACAGTATGGGGGTTCCTCAAAAAATTAAAAATAGAAATACCGGGGCACTTGAGTGGCTCAGTCAGTTAAGCATCCGACTTTTGATTTTGGCTCAAGTCATGATCTCAAGGTTCATGAATTGGAGTCCCACATCCGGCAAAGCATGGAACCGGCTTAGGATCCTCTCCCCCCCCTCCCCCACTCCCACACTCTCTCAAACACACACACAAAATAAAAATAGTAATACCACAGGACCCAGTAGTTCCACTTCTGAGTATCTACCTGAAGAAAATGAAAACACTAACTTGAAAAGATTATTGCACCCATATGTTTATTGCAGGATTATTTACAGGAGTCAAGACATGGAAGTAATATAAGTATTTATTGACAGACAAATGGATAAAGAAGATGTGGTATATAAACAATGGAATATTACTCATCCATAAGATGGATGGACCGATTATGAGAGTATTATGCTAAGTGAAGTAAGTCAGAAAAAGACATTCCGTATGATTTCACTTTTATGTGGAATCTAAAAGACAAAACAAATGAATAAAAATAGACTCAAATACAGAGAAGAAACTTGGGGTTGCCAGAGGTCAGTGAGGAAGGAGATTAGAGGTACACACAAACTTTCAGTTGTAAAATACATAAGTCACAGGAATGAAAAGCAAAGTATAGAGATACAGTCAATTATATTGTATTAACTTTATATGGTGACAAATGTTAAGTATGCTTACTGAGGGGAGTATTTTGTGAAGTATGTAATTGTCAAATCACTATGTTGTATGCCCAAAACTAATAGGTCAATAAAAAAAGGCTGAAAAAATTAGGTTCAAGTATTAAATTTTTTTCATGCATAGGACAAGATAGCTGGATAAAACTTTAATAGCTATAAATTTCTGTGTTTTCTCTGCTTAGGAATTTTTGGGATGTTGAGAAAGATGTCTAGAACTTATTAAAAGTCATATTGCAGACCTATGAATGAAATGTGAATATGGAGTTATCTGGTTTTGTGAATAATTAGTCCTACAGTAATTGCCTAAATTGATTAATCTGTGACTACTATGTTTGATGTATTTACTTTAATCCTAAAAATAAATTACAATGCTACCCAATAGCTTTTGAGCTTACTATTCTCAAGCTTTTAAAAATATATTCTCGTCTGATCCTCTTCTGAATTTCTAGTAAGTGGCTAAATTTAAGGTAGTATATTATTTCTATCTTTTAAGAATTGAAGAAATGGTAAACCAAGGCAATGATTATCTGTATATACGCAAAGCTTTGAGAATTAGGGTTGAATTTTTTCAAAGGTTATTCAGTGTGTTAGGAGGAGTACTTTGTGGTTGGTCCAAATTGTTCACTAGGTAAGTAATAGTTGGCATGACAACTGAATAGCTATACTCACCTGTGACTTGTCCCTTGAATCTGAACATTTCTAAAAAACAGGAACCATGTTGAAGGCTAAGCTCACTCTGACAAACAACTCTTTCAATGGCAATGGTGGTGGATATTGTAAAGACTTAAAGGGTAGGCAAAGAAAAGTGGCAACACTTCAAACTGCCCATTGACAGAGAAGAGCACCAGTTGAAGGGAAATGAGGACAATGAATCAGAGGCAGCCAGGTTTTGTCATTTCCCATTGTGACCAAAGAACCAGCAGAGTCCTGAAGCCCTGGATCTGTCTTTGTGTCCTTTATTAAATGTATGTGGTGACTCTCTGTATGAGGCCAGGTAGTTTAGGTCTTGGAGTTCCTTTCCTGGAGGAAAGACAGTTTTCTTTGTTGGCAGTACAACCATCTGGCTCTGTAAGTTTAACCAATTCTGGAACACTTCCACCAAGGGTTAAGATATATCATTCTGTAATTACCACATCAATTAGGAGTTTTCTGGTTCCAAATTAATAGGAAACCCACTTCAGACTGTACTGAGCCATTGTGGGAAATCACTTGCTTATAAATAAAAAGTCTAGCAATAGGTCAGCAACATTTGGTCAGGGCACCAACTTGATTTCTCTACAATTTTAGTGGCTCTGCATCCCTCATGTTCACTCTACCCAGCTTCCCTTCCAGTCACAGAATGATTGTGGCAGGGTCAGGTCTTCCATTCATATACCACACATTGTCTAAAAGAAGAGGTTACTTTTCCAGCGACTGAAAAAAATAAGTCCTTAACTAGATGTGGATCAGTTAAGATGGTGAGCTCACCCTTGAACCAATCATGGTGCAAGAATGCTTTGTGCTCACTGGTTCATGCTGTCAAGCCTCACTCCTGCAGGTGGGGAGGTAGCAGTGATGCTAGAAGAGGCACCATAGAGCAATCCGGGGCTGCTTCACAATGAGGACATCCTCAGTGTTCACACACAGAAACCACAACATGACCCCATGTGCACCTGCTCTCGATGATCTTATGGTCTGTTCCAAACTGCACAGAGGATTGGTGGGATGTCTGCTGGGGGGAATGTGGCAGGTTTTAATGTACAGGGCATTTAATGCACCAGGCAACTTGCAGTGGTGGGAGTGGAGAATAATCTTGTCAGATTCCTATAAGCCAAAGCCTTTTAGAAGAATATTCTGAGGATGTAGACTTTTGGCATTTAACAGTAGCTCAGGAGTGAGTTTAATTAAGAATAATCAGTAAGGGGATGTTATTATTAGCAGTCTAAAATTAACCACACAGAAGCACAAGAGTCAAAGAATTGTCACCTATGTTCAAAGGCAAAAACTAAAATCTATTGCTTTTCTATGTATCTCCAAAAAGCTTAATGGCTTTGTAATTATATAAGGACCTTTACTCTTCACTTCTTCAGGCTGCATTTTTAGTGCCTTCTTACTAGGTACTTAATTTTCTCCATTTGGTGAATAAAATCCAAGTGGATATAGACTTAAAAATTTTTTTAATGTTTATTTTTGCGAGACAGACAGAGACAGAGCGACCAGGGTAGGGTCAGAGAGAGGGGGAGACACAGAATCTGAAGCAGGCTCCAGGCTCTGAGCTGTCAGCACAGAGCCCGATGTGGGGCTCCAACTCACGAACCGCGAGATCATGACCTGAGCCAAAGTTGGATGCTTAACCGACTGAAGCACCCAGGTGCCCAGGATGTAGACTTTTTAATATATGGGTAAATGCTGGAAAGAAACACAGATTTAACAAGTTATAAAATTAAGTCTGGAATAGTGGGAGATTTCCAGAATATGAATGGCTTTATTTGTATTGTGCAGCAGGGGATGTGAAAAGAAACTAGGGCTCCTGATGGCAAATAGCAGAAACCTCAACCCTCTTACTGGCTTCCCCTCCCACTCCACTCCATACCCTTCTTCCTTTTATAGTAAGAGGTGGATCAGGATTGAAGGCAACTAATCAAGAGAGTTTTGTAAAGGATGGGTGCCAGTCTATAAAATCTGTGACAACGTCCTCTGAAGCTAGAAACAGTTCTGTGGGTATCAAATTATTCTGACACATCTAAACTGGCTTCTTCCTTTTCTACATTACCGCAGGCCTCAAGGGCTTACAATGACAGGTGGCCAGATCCATTTAATTTTCCATTTTTGCACTTTGGATTCTAGTCCTGGCTTTCTATTTCTAACTGTATGATTGGAGGCAAATGAGATTCCCCCTTTGTGATCTCTAGAAGATATGGGTAATGCAGCCTTTTCATTACAGCCCCATGAGTAGGATCAAATCAGGTAACACACAGGCATTATAAAGTTACACAATGGTAGAGAATTATTATTTAATGTCTCAAACACCAAAATGGTCTGGAGTGTTGCAACAGTACATTCCTTCAATGAGCCTGAGGTTTCTTTTTAACAGGAATTCTTACTGCAGACTGATGATACAGTTTGTCATCCTAAAAACAGAGCACAAAGATGCTTCTACTTTATAAAATTAGATATTGGAAAATAACACACCCAAGTATTTTGGCTACCATCATTCAAGTAGAATGGTAGTTAAATCTCATAACAGGGATCCAAGTTCACCATTAGTGTGGTTTCTGTGATTTCACCTGCTCTAATGAGCTGAAGAGAGAGAACGCCCACTGTGAGATACATAAATGTCAAGAGGCAGGATAAATGGATTTTGATGGAAAGACATAAGGATATATGTCCCTCTTGAGCTTAATTCTAAAACCCCTTTGCAGTTGACCACGAAAACATTCAGTCTTTACTCTAAACTGCTTTAAAATTACATCCTGTTCTGCTAGAATTCTTCTGTTCAGCGTTAATCAAGATCTATGAAGAAAAGAAAGTGAATCTCCTCTCAACCTAATCTTGCAGGAGATCACAGACTGGCTTTGATGCCCGTTCAGAAGTTCCTGAAAGAGAGGATGCACTCAGCTGAAAATGACAGGGAGATCCCTATGTGACTCTGTAATGGGATCATTAAAAAGGAGTGTTTAATCTCTGCAATCCCTGACATTAAAACAGGCACTATTGTGTGAATCTGAAGGCGGAGACACTCACCACGAAGGAGCTCATGGTAGCAAAGATAAGTATCTGAAAAGGACTTTTAATAAAAAAAATTCTCTTTGCACAGAATCTTTCCCTTCATTTTTCCTTGGCTCTGTTTTCCCTTAGGTTATTTCTTATCCGTCCCCTTCCTGGACATAAAATATCTGTCACTGATATTTTCAGCAGGCTTCTCGGTTTTGCTGTGTGTTAGAATCCTCCTAGTCTCTGTGGAAGCAGAGAAGCAAACAGGGAGAGTAACTGGAGAAATTCTTATTACTACTATTAATTTAGTTTTTTTCCTACATTGGTCAGGCTATAAGTGGGGTTGGGTGAGAAAAGTCTGGACAAGTAGGGCTTCTGGGATGTCCTTTGCTGGCCCTAGTCAATTAGAGGCATAGTGGACCTTCCTCACACTCCTGACTTCAGAAACCATTTTACTTTCCCATGAACTCATAACCTTAAACCCTGTTGAAGTAGTTTCTGTTTGAGACACTTATTTCCAGGATCCCATTCTTCTCCCTCCAAATAGCTCCACAAATGCCATGGAACAGGAAACATGGATCAGTACAGCAATTACTGGTCAGCCCCAAATCCAGGTCATTTATCACTTATTACTTATGCAGCACACACGAAAAAACTCCGAGGACTCTTGGTGATGCCCAGTTTTAATCCTGACCTTACAACATCCGTTTTGAATGGAAGGAGCACTGGCACTCAGGTTATCAAAATGGGTTTCAAGACTTGGCTCTATCATCCAACTTCCCTCATGTCTGGTCATTATAAAATGGTGACACCTCACCTGGGTAACAAAGCCTTGGGAGGACTGAATGTGAATGGAAATGAAGGCTCTGTGTCAGTCAAATGCCATATAAAAGTGAGATTCTGTCTGGGTCTAAGCTATCGGGATTTAAGGATGGTCTTTAGGAGTTTGGTGGAGGTCCTTTTTGGTCCAGAACAGAAATTGTAAATGGAGATGTCCCTTTGTCTAGACCTCTGGATCTATGCAAAGTATCTTAGTTTGACCTCAAAGGCTGACTGAGTTGGGGAAACCGAGATTCTATTATTCCATTTCCTCTTTCCTCTCAAATATAAAACCAAAATATGAAAAACACTGCACCACCATGTATACCTATCTCCTGTGTCCCTACATTTGATGAGATTTCTTTTGCTTAAACACATGATTTTTCCGATTCAGACCAGGAAGAGCAGAAATGCTGTCTCACAAGATCATGATTGCAAATCTGGACTGGGGTGAGGAAGATACAAAGAGAACAGATTTGGGGATAGAAGCAAAAAAAGCAGGCTTCCTCTTCTATTTCCCTCCAGACAGATTAAACAAAGTTGAAAAGGTAACTTCTAAAGACACTTAATGATAGAAAGTCACAGTGGTTAAAAAAAATCAAGTTCTTTGTCATAACAGACTTGTGATTGTGTGGAAATCAATCATTGTGTATTCTGGAAAATAATTCCATGTTGCTAGAGAATAAATTTAACCAAACAATTTTTAAATAGGACAGAACTAAAAAGCCAGTCAACCAAAGAGTATCTGTGTAATATGTCTGAAAATTTTTAAAGTAGCCTTCTTTCCTTTCTCTAAAAGGTGAGAAATATCAGAAAAGCTGGTTTTAGAAGTCAACAGAAGGTAACTGTTCCACTGGTGTTCCTTACTAACGGTAGGTCTGTTCCTCCTGTGATGTTTTACATTAAATGGAATCTTTGACAACCAACTTCACTTCTTGTAGGCCTTCAGCAAATATTCATTGAACCAAAGTTTTCTTAAACCTTGAAGGATCTCGGGGCGCCTGGGTGGTGCAGTCGGTTAAGCGTCCAACTTCAGCCAGGTCACGATCTCGCGGTCCGTGAGTTCGAGCCCCGCGTCGGGCTCTGGGCTGATGGCTCAGAGCCTGGAGCCTGTTTCCGATTCTGTGTCTCCCTCTCTCTCTGCCCCTCCCCCGTTCATGCTCTGTCTCTCTCTGTCCCAAAAATAAATAAACGTTGAAAAAAAAAAAAACAAAAACCTTGAAGGATCTCAAGTATGTGTTTGTGTCTGTCTCTCTCCCCATTTGTCCCTGTCTCTGTGTGTCTCTCTATCTCCCCCTGGCTTGCTCTGGCTGTGTGTGTGTGTGTGTGTGTGTGTGTGTGTGTGTGTGTGTGTGTGAGTGTGTGTGACAGAATGGTAATACTCAGGGTAGTCTTAGCAGCTCTTCCATATACCTGCCTGGTTTCCCTCCTGTTCTGTCTTCCCTCCAAGTCTAATGGCTTAGCTGGTTCTGCAGGAGCTTCCAAGTGGACTTCTACTTGTCCCTCTCCTCAAGCCAATATATTCTCCTAGTAGGATAATCGCCACTAATATGGTGTCTGTGAAATATTCATGCATTCAGGCAGTATTTACTGAGTTTCTACTTCCTGCCAGCCACTATGCTAGGTTCTAAAGTACCCCCCACCCCCTCAGCAACCTTCCATCATGTATGGAATTATGTGATAATCAGCCTCGTCTCCTGCCTCCCTTACCCATCCTACATGCTGGCTTTTCAGCCATAGCAGAGTCCTTTTTGTTTCCGGAGAGTGGTATGCTGATTCATCCTTTCTTGTCTTTGTTCCCTCTGCAGTGAAAACCCTTCCCCATCTTGTTGGTCTGAAGTATTTCCTTCATCTTGTAACATCCAGCTGGGGGGCTTTTCTGTAAAGGTTCCTCTGATCTCTTTTTCTAACCTAGATGGAGGGTAGTATTGCACACTTTATTTCATAGTGCTACAGTAGTACTTTCCAGCACTTGGTTGAGCATTACATAAGTGTAATACATAGGTCACATATACAGCACTGGATTGTAATACTTTCTGTCCGTGGTAGTCTCCCTGCCTGCAGGCCAAGCATCCTGAGGCCAGGAGTTAGTTCTAGAGCCTCTTGGCATGCCCAGCACCTCATAAAGGTATGTAATGTACATTTGTTAAAAGAAAAGCAAAATAGGCTTAACTTATGAAACCAGCTTCCCTGTGGATCCTCCTCCTGTACCTGCCTCTAAATGTTTTTTGGGGCCTTCCTCTCTTTTAACTCCACAGCTCTTTCCTATGCAATCTCAACTAATTCTCTTATTTCAATACGTCCGTATGTTGATAACTCCACCAAATTTGTCTCTAAAATCGCTCTCAAGTTCCTGCTCACGTATCTGACTATGTAACTGGTTTTCTCTTCCTGGATGTATCCCAGACATCTCAAACATAGTATCCAACAATAAGGTAGTATTTTCCTCAAATCCACTTCTCCATTTTGTTAAGTGGTACCCAAAACCCAGACACCCCCAAGCCAGAAATGAGGGTTACATCTTTGAAAGTTCCTTCCTCAACCATTCAGTTCATTACCAAATCTAGTGCCTTCTACCTCTAATTCAGATCTCGAGTCATTCTTCATCACTAGTGCTCTTCCTCTGCTCTTTCTTGCCTGGTTTACTACCAAGTGTCCTAACTGGTTTCTCTGCTACTGTTCTGCCCACACACACACACCCCCCACCTTCAATCTGCTGTCCACAATGCAGGCAAGTCAACTCAAAAAAATGCAAATGGCATCCTGTCTCTCCTTGCCTAAAACTATTCAGTATCTTCCCATTCACACAAAGGTAAAGTTAAGTCTTAGCATGGCCTGTAAAACTCTATGCCAGTAGGCCCCTGCTTTCTTCTCGAGGCTTTTACTGCACTCCTCACTCTTTATGCTCCAGACATATAGCCCAGAATTCTCCCTACTGAATGGAAACATATATAACAATTCATATTCAGATTATACCAGTTACCAGGAAATGCAGATACTCCTGATTAAATTATGGCTGCCAGTCATCAAATTAGAGTAATTGCTATTTAAGAGACAAAGCAATGTATGTGTAACTGAGCAGTACCTAAGGTAGGAAAGGAATATACCAACTTATTTTTTTTTAGTTAAAATTAGCTGTAATCATTTAGGATATAGTTTATCTTAGGGAAAAAAAATGGAATAGATTTAGTCTTTCTCCCCTGATGCAAAGTACCAACATATCACTTTCTTCAATGTTTCTTTCAAAGAGTCTCTTAGCACTTGATTATTGAAAATATAAATACTGGAGTACTTCACATCTTTATTTTAATAAACCAAAAACCTAATTTTATTTGAAAAACTTCCCCAAGGACCTGTTGTGTGTTTCAACAAAGTATTCAACCAACTGAATGCTAAAGGACTTCATATGACCCAAATTGTCCTATTCATGAATTTCACCAAAAACAATTTTCACATTTATCCTAATCAATGAATCACATTATCAACATGCAAGACACTTTATAATACATTGCCTTTTGTTTTCATTTTATTGTGTAAAGATTTTTCCCAATATGTCAAGATGATTTTCAAAAAAATGAATTGGGAAAGATAGCAACCTTTAAAATATCATTTCTCTCTACTGTGGAGAAGTTTTATCACTATAGTGTTTTAATAATCCAGGAAGTAATTATAGGTGCTTGATTATTTCAAATCTAGTTCAGTGTCAGCAAAAACAAACCCCAGCTAGTTTTTTTTTGTTTTGTTTTTTTTTTTTGCTGCTTTTACTTAGGGAGGCAGTATAGCATCATATAAGGGCTTTGGATTTTGGTCTCAGACAACCTAAGTTTGAATCACCTGGCAGTGCAAATTTGGGAAAGTAACATCTTTGTTCCTTAGGTTTCTCTGGATAAGCTTACATATACTAGCAGAGTGATGAATTAAAGTGAGCTTAACTGTAGTGTTTGACATGTGGCAGGGGTTAAAAATTGCAGTTTTAATGAATTGTGATGATATAAAGCTTTTTAACTTCCTTTGATCTTATTCACAAAAGAAAATGCCACAAGATGCCTTTGGTATTCATATCACTGAGTAGTCGCAGTTAATATGATGACTAATACCATTGATTTTCTAAAGGACATGGATTTTCTGGAAAAGATAGGTTAATTTTATATTTGTTCACTTGTGAGTTTAGTGACTTTGACATTAGGACGATTGCCAATACAGATTAACATGCCTTAAAACTGTCCTAGAATCCTGGGATTATTGTGGACCTATGCAGCTTCCATTTATAATTCCATTTTAAAGGGAAAAAGCTTTTGGTATAGCTCTTAAATTCTTATCTCTATAATCTGTCTCATGTTCCTGCTCACATATTTACAATTTCTAACCAGTCTGCGAAGCCAACACTAGTTCATTCTTGTCTTTACTAATTTACTCAAATGTTCATTAAGTGTGTCCCACATACCATTCTAAGGAGCAAACAAATGATCAAAAATATAAAATCCCTGACATTTCTCCGGGAGGCAACACACATACATAACAAGTAAATCATACAGGCTCCAAGACTGTGAGGAACATTATGGAAACTAGAAGGCAGGGAAGCTTTATATGGAGTAGCAGAGGAGGGTCTTCTAATTTTAAATTATGGTGGCCTAGGAGGGTGTAATTGAGAAGGCGATACCTGCACAAAGACATGAGGGAGAGGAGTGAAAAAGCAACAAGAGCTCTGGGGGAGAAATTTCTGGGCAGAGGAAGAACAAGAACAAGGGCCGAGATGCGTGCCTGGTGACTGAGGAATAAGGAAGAGCCAGTGCAGCTAGAAAGGAGTGAGCAAGGGGAAGAAGGGGGCAGCATTAGAGAAGCAGGGCCTGAAGCCATTAGGATCTCTGGTTTTTAACTCAAGCGAGAGGGTAAGTCACTAGAAGTTTTTAAATGAAGAAGTGGTGTGATCTGAGTGGAGTAAAGGAATTTGTTCATGAAGCAGGAAGCCTCTTGCTCATATAGTTTCTGCAGCCCACCTTGAGGGCTGGTCCCCTCAAAACTTAAGCATCCAATAGGTTCTTTGGGTACCATGCAAACTTCGGGTTACTACAACCCAACATGGAGACTGTTTGTTCTATTACAATCCCAGAAAGTCTGGGGTAAAAGCAAGAAGAGCAAGTTACATAGAACGTGGAATATACTCTAGAAGTTTCTAAGAAATGGAATATTAGAAACCGCAAGCAGGGGTCCAGAGAATAATTATCAGCTGTGCATATCCCACCCCCTCACCTCCCTTGACAACTATGATTTTGTTTTCTATGAATCTGACTACTTTACGAATTTCATTTAAATGGAACCATTTTTCTTATGTTTGGTTTATTTTGCTTAGTAAAAGGTGTTCAAATTTTATCTAGTTTGTGGCATGTGTCAGAAATTCATTTTTTAAGGTTGAGTAATAAAGTACACTGCATGGATACACTTTAACTTTTAAAATTTACTCATTCAGCCCAACATCAACACCTTGGACATTCCTTCTTCCATTCAGGTCACCACAACCTCCACAGACAATTTTGGGGGAGGGTCTTGCAGGAGGCCGGTAGCTCAAAATACAAAAGAGTTTCACTGAGTAAAGGAGTCCAGGATGACTGCAACTGTATGTAAGTTTAGAGTCAGAGTGGCATGGGAGATCGTTAGCCCTTCTTGGCTTAATTGCTTTCTGGAGTACATCGGGATAGTCTACAAAGAATGTATGAGGTGACCAGAAGCCGACAACTTCATGGGGCCGTCCATTCCAATTCTATCTCCACTTCAGGTACCAGCACTCATCTTTGAGTTTTGTGGAATAAGTTAATAACTTGTGATACAGCTCTAAAAGCAATGAGATCCCAGACTACATAGCTATTTCTAAGGGAGGGAACATTACTCCTGCACCTAATGATTCATTGCTTATTTGTCTTTATGATAAAATTCTTTGTTGTGTTATTTTAATATACATGTTAAGGGGACAAAATGGTATGCAGTAGGCACATTGGAAAGTTATTTGAGGTTAGTAATACAGAGGTACATCTCTCCTCTCCCCTACCAACCCTCAGAGAAAAGAAGTTTCCTGACCATCTCAACTAGAGTGGGGTTACACTGAGGTGACAGGAAGAAGAATGATGGGAGGGAAAAGGAAGACCTGGTATGTTTGGAAGGATCTCCTCTGAAAAATGGGGTTGTGTGGCTGATGGCTATTGTTGGTGACACAGACTATTTCCTAACACCTCTCCAGAAGAGGTTGCATCTTCCTACTACCTGTCCTTTCTATGAAAAATTCTTTATTCAGAACGTGGGGGAAAAAAAAGAACCTAAATGTATATACTGCACTGCCTCAGAAGAAAAGAAAAGCTCTGAACTTCAAGGTAAATATAAAACAAAGATGAAGTAATAATTGAAAACTAGTTAAGACCATTTTTCAGTTACGACATAGGCATAGATTTGGTTAAGCATATATAACTCTTTTAGCCTGTTATTAGCCAGTTATAAGAGTCTTACAATGAGACTCTTTGAACTGCCTGATACAGCAGGTACAATTTTTATGAACGACTTTGCAAGTCTCCATCAATGACCCAGCAATTGCACTACTAGGCATTTATCCAAAGGATACAAAAAATACTGATTTGAAAGGGTATGTGCACCCCAATGTTTATAGCAGCATTATCAACAGCTAAATTTTAGGAAGAGCCCAAATGTCCACTGACTGATGAATAAAGATGATGTGATATGTGTGTATGTAGGAGTAATATAGAATTTACTTGGCCATCAAAAAGGATGAAATCTTGCCATTTACAATGATGTGGATAGAACTAGAGTGTATTATGTTGAGTGAAATAAGTCAGAAGGACAAATATGATTTTACTCACATGCATAATATAAGAAAAAAATAGATGAACACAGGGCAAGGGAAGGAAAAAGATAAAAACAGAGGAAGGCAAACCATAACAGACACTTAACTAGAGAGACTATACTGAGGGTTGGTGGAGGGAAGGTGGGCAGGGAGGATGGGCTAAATGGGAGATGGGCATTAAATAGGACACTCGTTAGGATGAGCACTGGGTGTTATATGTAAATGGTCAATCACTGAATTCTAATCCTGAAACCAATACTACACTGTATGTTAACTTGAATTTAAATAATATCTTGGAAGAAAAAAAAAGTCCAACAAAACATTTTAGGCTATTAAGCAATGGATTTGTTAATCCTCACTGTCTAGGGGGAAATGTAGCTTATACAAAGTAATGAACACCCTTCTCAAAATAAAGTAAGCATGAAAGGGCTTTTATGGGAAGGATGCTGGGGTATCTTAGAAAATTTAGAACAGGAATCAGGGTACCTTTAAAGTTCTTATTTCAAACGTTCATAGACTATAATGGACTGTCCTACAATTGTTGGGACTCAACTTCTAAGTTCAGATGTTCTCAGTTCCAGTGACTAGCAGAAACCAATACCAATTCCACATTCAAAGTGAGAGAATCTGATTTAATGGTTTTGGGGGAGAGTCAATCCAAAACTCTAACATTTGTGGGAACTGAGTTAAACTGTAAATGGAAACTCTCCAAGAAACAGACTCTTAGTTATAGAGAACAAATTGATGGTTATTAGAGGGGAGGTGGGTAGAGGGATAGGTAAAATAAGTGATGGAGATTAAGGAGTGCATTTGCTGTGACAAGCACTAGACATTGTATGAAAAGGTTGAATTACTATATTGTATACCTGAAACAAACACTATACTATATATTGACTAACTGAAATTTAAGAACTTTAAAAATGTGTAAATGTTAAAAGTTACAAATCAAGGTAATAAAGGTAAAATATTCTATCCTCTTGACAGGCATGCCTTCCTAACAAGCCTGGGAGTCCAGGTTCAAATTTAGAATTCTTGGATTCCATAGGGGTACTACACCCAAATGTAGCAGCAGAGAAGGTTGGCTACTAGACTGCTGCCCATCAGCTACATTCTACCCTTGGATTTTGGATACCCTACTCTGTATACCTGAGCTCCAAATACAGCCCACAAAAATACCTGCCCCTAAATACCAAATAGGCCTATAGCAGCAAGGCTCCTGAAGGCCCTACAAGTACCTTGAGCTATTTGTGCATGGATCCCAGGGCCCTGGATTCCCAAAGGAATGGGCACACTGAGTAGGGTGGGAGGGAGGTAGAGCAGGAGGAGGAACAGAGGATGACACCCAGGGCATGGGTACCTGTCACCCAAGTATAGGGGGTGTAACACTAGCTGTAATACCAGAGAAAAATTATCATCCTGGTTGTATTTGTGTTACAAATGGCTCATCCAATTACAAGGCTAGTTACGTGCATTAAAGAACAAAAAAGAAACTTCATACTCAAACACTTAGTTTCCTGCACACTTAATCAAAAGAAAAAATTTCTAGGTACTACCTAGCAAATGGGAAAACAAAACAGTAACACAATAAATCATAAGCAATTTATCTTCTTGTGAAGTTAAAACTGCTTATTCTTCACCACACCCCCCCCCCACCCTGCCCAACCAAATATTAGCAAAGGTTTCACCTCCACAAGTCAAATGGATAATTGGTAACAGCCTTGTGGCTTTGTTCTACAAAATTTCTATTTCTTCTTAGGGAAAAGAAATGAACTACACCTGAAAATAGTTCCGATTAAAACTGTGCTAAGCTTTTATTTCATTACTTTCCTTTCCTGGGTCCTTAATAGGCACATCTGTGTGCGACTAAGATCTTCAGAAACTTGCATGAGTGATTCTCTACATGAAGTTGTAATTTCCTATTTTCTGACCTCAATTTCCACTGCTGAAATTGAATAGTAGGACACCAACAGAAAAAATGACACAAGAACATATCTCTTAAGAAATAGGGTGAATATCTCCAACAATAAAGACTGAAAGTAGAAAGTACAGTTTGTACACTATTTTGAAAGTCATTTTAAAAATATAGATGGATCTATTCAGATTAATCACACCTGTAGTTTCTCATTGCCTAAACAACCACATCCAAATTCATTGAAATTTTTCTCCTTCTGGTCTGCTTTTTTAGCCTCTTGTATACGTAATACTCTTTCTGTGACTCTGGTTTTATTACACCATTCCTCTTGTTTCGGAGCTTCCAGTGGGCCCCTGATTTTGATGTCAATGATTCTCAAGGTTGTAGGAAACAAAGTTTGAATGTGAGCTTCAGAATCAAAAAACGGTAGTCTGAGTTCCAGTTCTGCTACTGACAAGCTGTGTGATTCTAGACAAGTTAACCCTTCCAGTCTCCAATTTCCTCATCTGTCAAATGGGGATAGCGATAGTGCCTATCTCATTGGGTTGTGATATAAATTAATACAAATAAGCTCATATGGCAGTGCCTGGCAAGTGTTAAACCTTCCATAGGTGATGCTTAACATCACCCATCATCGGGGAAATGTAAATAAAAACCACAGTGAGATATCACCTTATACCTGTCAAGGTGGCTAAAATCAAAAGACAAGAAATAACAAGTGTTAGTGAGGATGTAGAGAAAAAACTGTTGGTGAGAATTTAAATTGGTACAGCCACTGTGGGGAAAAAAAAGTGTGGAGTTTCCTTAAAAAGTTAAAAAAAAATAGCAATACCATACAATCCAATAATTCTACTATTGGGTATCTATCCAAAGAAAACACAAACACTAATCTGAAAAGATATATGCATACCCATGTTTACTGATTATTTACAATAGCCAAGATATGGAAGCAACTTAAGTATTCATCAATAGACACATGGATAAGGAAGATGTGTGATGTTTGTGAAGTGAATAACTAACTAAAAGCATAATCAGACCCATAGAGAACTGGGGATTGGCAGAAGGGATGGAGGTTAGGGGATGGGCAAAATGGGTGAAAGGGAGTGGGAGATACAGGCTGCCAGCTATAGAATAAGTCATGGGAATAAATGACACAGCATGAGAAATATAGTCATTGATTCTGTAATAGCACTGGTAAATGGTAACTGCATCTCTGGGGAGCACAGCCTAAGGTATAGTTACTGAATCACTATGTTGTACACTCAAAACTAATGGGACACTATCAACTTTACTCAAATTTTTTAAAAGTTAAAAAAAATTAAACCTAGGTAGTTAGAAATATACTCATCCTCTTAGGGCTTGTGCCCATCCCCATTGACTCATCTCTTGCTATTCTGTCTTATACCTTGCATTTCAGAGCTACTGAACTACTTGAGTTATGTGAACATGCTATACTATTCTGTGTAAGATGGCAGACTCATACTTCCAAATTTTTTTTTTTGTATTTAAGTTTATTTATGAGAGAGACAGCATGAGTGGAGGGAGGGGCAGAGAGAGAGGGAGACACAGAATCCGAAGGAGGCTCCAGGCTCCGAGCTGTCAGCACAGAGCCTGACGTGGGGCTCAAACTCACAAACCGTGAGATCATGACCTGAGCTGAAGTTGGACACTTGACTGAGCCACCCAAGCACCCCTTTTTAAAATATTTTAAAGCATACTTTCCTTTAAAGACCCAAACGACATGACCACTTCAAGAGTTCTCCCCCTTTCCCAGACACAAGTGACATACACTGCTACTTCTAGCCATAATTCACTGCTATACTTGCCCCGTGTAGAGAATGCAAGATTTGCTCGGTGAGGAGAATCACAGAAGTGGGAAGATTTTCAGCAAGTTCTCCAGAGCGTTATTTATTCCCTCAGGAAAACCAAGGACACCTCAGGTATTGGTGAGAGGCAGCTAAAAGGAGTCACTCTTTCCAGTGGTATCAGTATCTTTCCTGGTATCAGTCAGTGAAGCTGGGCAGACAACCATTTACCATTACATAATCATGATGTATCATGAGCTAACCAGTTGTCACACTGGCCAAAAGAATTTGAAACTTTAGTTTGTATGGTTTCCGATTAGGCATTTTATTATTTTTAATATAATTTGTCAAATTGGTTTCCATACAAAACCCAGTGTTCATCCCAACAAGTGCCCTCATTGTAAAAACATTGCCTCTTGGTGAATTTCCATTGCTGCTTTGAAGACTGCTGAAAAACCACTGGTTCAGTGTGCCAAGAAAAGTTTGATGGTGCCCAATATTTCAGATCAAGAATGAGGGCTTCATGTTCAATGATGTCACAGGTGGCTTGGTGACTGGGTTTTTGAGTCTTAGATTTGGAAAGGACCACGGAGCCCACCCTTCAGCCCCCAAGTCCTCCCCCACCCCATATAGATCACACAGGCCAGTGTCACAAAACTAATTATCAGAGCTAGAACCAGGACCCAGGTGTCCTAACTCCAACCCTGTGGGAATGAGACCAATGCCAACACCACCCAAATCTCTTCCAATTTCCCCACGAAAAGGTATAAAGGAATTTTCAAGTTGTGTAAGGCCTTAGAAGACTTTGGATCCACTTTCAAATTTCCTCTTCCTTTACACACTTAAAAAGCAATGCTCAGCAAGTTTAGGTGACTCATCTGAGGGTTAATCTCAGAGTTAGAATGAATCTGGGAGGGGTGTCTGGGTGGCTCAATTGGTTAAGCCATCCAACTTCTGCTCAGGTCATGATCTCACAGTTCGTGGGGGTTTGAGCCCTGCATCACGTTCTGGGCTGACAGCTCAGAGCCTGCTTCAGATTCTGTGCTTCCCTCTCTAACCCTCCCCCACATGCTGTCTCTCTCTCAAAAATAAACATAAAAAAAAGTGAACCTGGGTTTAGATTTCTGAGTCTCCACCCAATTTCTTTTGCTATGGGAATCTGAAATTGGTTTAATCCCAACTGAAGACAAGATATACGTCAGCTTTCAGTGATGTGACACAAATGATGCATGCCCAGCCCTGCGTGGTTAAGCAGCCTGCTTACTCTCAGGAGAGCTCAGATGTTAGGCACTTACTAGTAACAGATGGACTAGGATGGTGGTCCCGCCTTTCAGGCTGCTGGGAGGACAGGGGTTTCTCAAGTAACAACATGTACAGCCAGCCATTGCTGTGACCACAAATCAAAAGGTTGTTCAATGGTATTGACATGGTTCTATTTTGCACCCACATAGAAGGCTCTCCAATATTTGGGTTAAGCTGGCACTGGTCATGCACACAGGTTTTTTTTTCCACGTATTTATATATTAAAATCATCCTTTTTGAGGATTACAGAAGATTGTGGATATGCATTAATATCTGTAACCCCATTAAAAAGGTTTTGCTTAACATGCTTTCCCCCTATAATTATAAAGTTTAAGTTTATTCACTTTATGGCTGAGGTTTTGTGTTTTTTGCAATATACTGATCAAATATATTTTGTCACAGTAATCTCAATCGCTTTGAATGAATTCATCTGTATTTTCTGTATTCACTTCATCAAAGCTATAAAAATAAATTCACACTTCAAAATAAATATAGGTTTTATATAGAAAGTATATTCTAGGAAAAATGGACATCTGTTGGAAGGTGTAATATCAGTTTGTTTCAGATGTTCATCTGGAGATTTATAACAAAATCCCGATATTCACTCAAAAATATTTTTAAGTGTCTACTATGCACCCAGCATTAGATCATGGATTAAGTATGCAACAATGAAGTAAATAACTAGGAGAGGAAAGTAACACGTAAATTTACAACTAAAACATGTTTGCTAAAATGGAGGTGTTATGGAGTACCACAGGAACAAAGGAGAAAAGGGCACTCCTGTCTTTCTGGGAGGAATGTTTCTGCAAGAAGCAGTGTTTGAGCTAGAATAACGAAGGCTGCTTGTCTGTAGACAGCTAAAGGAGGGGGCAGATGTAGGTCAGGGTGGTCATGAAGGATTATTCCAGTGTTGGTGAAAAGGTGTATTGGAGACAGGTCCTTAAGAACCGGTACAGTTACCCATCAGCTTTCTTTCCCTGCTAACCAAAGATCTATTGCCCAAATCAACTAGCAAATCACTTAGAAAAGATCCTCTGAGTATCTGATTCACTTCAGTGCTAATTGCAAATTAGCTATTCACATTATCACCATTTTTTAAGTTTTATTTAAATTCTAGTTAACATACAGTGCAATATTGGTTTTGAGAGAATTCAGTGATTCACTTACATACAATACACAATGTTTATCCTAACAAGTGTCCTCCTTAATATCCATCACCCATCTAGCCCATTCCCTGCCCCGCACATCAGCCCTCAGTTTGGTGTCTATCATTAAGCATCTCATGGTTTGGTTTCCTTCTTTCCCCCACCCTTCCCATATGTTCATCTGTTTTGTTTCTTAAATTCCACATCAGAGTGAAATCATACAATATTTGTCTTTCTCTGACTTATTTTGCTTAGCACAATACAGTTTAGCTCTATCCAGGTCAGTAAAGAGTGTCAGTTCCTCTAAAAGTTAAAAATAGAACTACTCTAAGATCCAGTAATTGCACTACTACCAAAAGATACTAAAATACAGATTTGAAGAGTTATATGCACCCCAATGTTTATAGCAGCATGATCAACAATAGCCAAAGTGTGGAAAGAGCCCAAATGTCCATTGACTGATGAATAAACGTGTGGTATGTGTGTGTCATAATTTTGGCTCAGGTCATAATGCCAGGGTCATGGGACAGAGCCTTACATCAGGCTCTGTGCTGAGCATGGAATCTAATATTCTCTCTCCTTCTGCCCCTGTTTCCAGTTCACATCCTAAAAAAAAGGAATGAAATCTTGCCATTTTCATATTAAATTCTTAAGTGTGGGCAATATTAACAGTATGTAGACAGCCAATTATTGTTTGAGATTTCTTTGTATGTGGACCAAAGAGCCGAGTGAATTTTAAATAAGGGTTAGATGGTTAATTTGATCAAGTTATATATGTACACCTACAGAGGTACAGAATCTTTCTACAATCCGTCCCAAGAATAAGATGCAAAAATCATTTCCAAGCTACCAAGAGCAAGATCAGAGTCTATATTGAGGTAATAGAGTTCAACAGGAATTTCTTTGAATTTAGAAATACTATGGGACACCTGGGTGGCTCAGTCGGTTAAGCCGCCGACTTCGGCTCAGGTCATGATCTCTCGGTCCATGAGTTCAAGCCCCGCGTCGGGCTCTGTGCTGACCGCTCAGAGCCTGGAGCCTGTTTCAGATTCTGTGTCTCCCTCTGTCTGGCCCTCCCCCATTCATGCTCTGTCTCTCTCTGTCTCAAAAATAAATAAACGTTAAAAAAAATTAAAAAAAATACTAATTAGTGGAGAAACTAGATTACTAAACTAATAACTTCCTTCCCTTCCTCCTTCCCCTGTTGAACATCTATCATTTCCTATCACTATGCTAGAATCACAAGAAGGCAAGAATTCACAAGGGATTAAAGAGTTTAACAGATATTTTGTGCTTCTTGCTTGTATTGGTGTCATGAGGAGCAGAAACTGTTCAAAAACAGACATAAGGGAAAAAAACAGTATGTGGGAACCATATAACATGGAAACCAAGAGACCTAGGCTTTTAGGTGTCTGACAACTAATGATGATTATAATCACTCTTGGTCATAAAAGGTTAAATACTAGCCTTGTGTTCAGTTAGGACATGTTACATTTTAGAATGATTTCCTACTGAAATAGTTAAAACCAAAACATCAATGTTTATATTGTTTTCAGCCCCTAGAAAACTAGTCTATACAGAATAAAATTCCTTGAGGGGGTCTAAGAAAACTCTTCAATTACTCATCTAAGACACAAAATACACACTTACTAGCAAAGTTCCATGTAGTGCTCTTAAAATGAAGGCTGTTTAAAGATTAGATAACTGACAAGCCATTTATTGCTGGTGTAGGCAAACCTCATCCTCCCAATATACAGTGCATACTGGACGAGAAACATTATACCAATCTTTGTATGTTATCTACATCTCAGTCATGATTCTGAATGTTCTCAGAAAGAAAACACTTGTATGTTAATTCATCTATTTATGCAAACACAAACTAGCATGTTTTACCACTTTTGTCCTTTTTGTAATTCAAAATGATGGCTTGGAAGGTATCTTCAGTTTTATTTGGGGAGTAAAAGGATTTTTCCTGTATGTTGATGGGAGTTCTTATTCTGAGCAGTGATTGCAGTTGCTGTGGAGCCCAGGGTTCATTTAAAACATTTTTGTGTGGTCAGCCTTGAAAGCAATCATCTTAATCTTGCTTTCAAACTCACAGTGGTGTCCAGCTCATGACAGGCGTTAACTATTTTTTTTGTGGAATCAAAGTTTGCCTACACATTTGTCTTTCAGTTGTCTAACTCTATACCCCCCTCCTCCATCCTGAGTTTTGGGTCCCCCAACCTCCTTTTATCTTCCTTCATCATGTTCCCTCTCTCTCCCCACTGCAGCTTTCTTGGCAGGAGCTGCTTTTCATGAGGGTACTCCTCAGTGGTATCACATTGCAGTACCTATCTGTCTAAAACTAGCAGAGAGATGATGTTTTGGCTCCTTAATGTCAGTAAGCATTCTATAGGGTTCATTGGTGAGGCTAATGGAAATGATTAAGGATCAGGCTGTGATACCTGAAGTAGATTACATGAAACAAGATAAAAACCCTGCTGCCTCCTCATGTGCCTTCATTCTGGCCTCATGTTTTATGTATTTGTGGCACCAGGTCTGCCAGTTGACTACAAGACATGATGCCCTTGAATCTAAACTCACCAGTGTGTAGTCTGCTGCAGAAGCAGGAAGCTCTAGGAAGAGCTTTTACGTTTCTATTGCTAAGAAAAACACTTGACATTAGGGCTTCTTGTGCAGTCTAGAAGATTACCACCCAGGTTCCCTTCTGTAGTGGCCTTCAATGATTTTTTCTTACATATACCCTAAAAGAATTTTGAAGAACTATTTCTTCACGCATTTTAAAGTTGGCATCTAATATTTTTCAGACAGTTAGCTACAGTGGATATAGTTTTTCAGTGTATTGTAAATATTGGTATTTAAAAAATGTATCATACTTTTAAATGTATCAAAAGGAATATAAATACCATTTAACAGTGGGAAATTTTACATTTTTTCCTCTGAATTCTTATTTTCATTCCATTTCTTGTGCAAAATTTTCTCCTACCTGCAAATCTCCTATAACACCCTTTTATACTTCTATGCACGTTGGGGCAGCTGGTTGGCTCAGGTGGTTAAGCATCCAACTTTGGCTCAGGTCATGATCCTGTGGTCTGCACCAGGCTCTGTGCTGACAGCTCAGAGCCTGGTGCCTGCTTCAGATTCTGTGTCTCCCTCTCTTTCTACCCCTCCCCTGCTCATGCTCTCTCAAAAATAAACATTAAAAAAATTTATATTTGTATGCACCTCAAGGCTGTTCATTTTACATTTTGGCCCAATCTCAATAAATGGTATCACTTCTATTCAGAATCTCAAGCCAGTAATCTAGAAGTCATTCTTTTATCTTCCTTACTCATCCCGTCCATCAAGTCCTTTTTAACTCTACCTCCAGTATCAAGCCAAATCCATCCAGATCTCTCCAGAATCCTGGGGTTCTACCAGAATTCTTGAGAGGAGGTTTGTCAGAGAGCTGTGGTCTAACATCAGCGTGCAGGAGCAAAAACCAGAAGAACTTCTATTTCATTTATAAAGCATCATTGTTAAGATGCCATTAACACAGGCACCAAACCTGTCTGAAGTCCTGCTCAGAACACAACTGAGATACTTTATTCCATGTCCCATAAAATGAGGTTTTTCTTTTAAAATTGATGAAATGCCCAGTCTTTAAACCAATAAGCACTAATTGCTTCATTTGCTTCAAGCTTATGGGATGCCTTAAGCACTATAGAGCAAGGGATTATTTCACCAAGCTTCAAAAAAAAAATCTATTTTTTTAAAATGTAATAAACTTTGTTTCAAAGGTTGTAGGTGATAGCAACTTGGAAGCTATAGCAGATTTGGCAATAAGGAACAATGTGACCAGGTGTGATTTGAAGGTATAGGCAGGTACACTAGAGAGCTAATCAAATGCAGCCCAGTGAGAAATATAAAAACGATGAATTTTGAAAAGAAAAAAGGAGACACAAAACTTCTGTTCAGATGAAAGAAGGATAGCACACTAGGTCTCAATTCTTTGGTCTTGTTTTTCTTATATCTATTTCTCTTACCTTATTTGGCAGGATTAAAACAAGATCCTCAACAGGCAAAATAAAGGATATTTGAGTTTTCTGATACTAGCATGTAAAACAATTTTGAATTTCATTTTAAATACAAAATGTCTTTCACTTTTTTTTATCCTGTGAAAACATTCAGCACTTACATGAAATGGAAAAGATTGAATTCATCAAAATTCATGTAACAAAGACATTAAGTACATCTTATGCACCAGGCACTATTCAAGACTTTGGGAGTCTGGTGTTGACCAAAGACACTAAAATGGAGGCCAAAGACACAAATGGCTTTGTTCTGGAGAAGGTTTTAACAAAATTGTTGTATATAAAGCCTTCTAGCAAGGGTGGCTTTATGAGGTAGTGGTAAGTAAAGGGAGGATATTCAATTAGATAGTAATCATCTATTGGAGTTACTATATGCTATATTCTGTGATATATGTAGTATTTTACTTAGTTCTCAGGACAATCTTATGTGAGACTATGAACTCTACCCTATACTTATGAAATCTGACACTCAGAGGGGTTAAGCTCTATGTCATATAGCTAGTGGTAGAGCTAGGATTCGAATGGAGATTCATCTGATTTCATAGCTCAGGCTTAGAAGGCAGGCATATTACAAAGGCTCATTGAGCATTTTCCAAAAACACTGCGGAGAAGATGCCTACTTCAAATGGAAGATTATGCTAGAACTCCAAGGTTGCTTTAATGCTAAAGTCCCACAGGTCTAATTAAGATAAGTCTATTATTTGCTCAAGGATCTCAATTGAAAGAATACTCTTGCCCATTATCATATCTATAAGCATCTGACTCTAGTTAAAAGTCCACTGAAAAACGCAGATGGAGACCATACAACTGTTACTCTTTGCAGATTTACTGAAAGCTTAAAGCTTCTAGACTAAGATACCACCATAGTGGTACTGGCTTTGGGTAGTTTTCCCACCACACTCCACTCATAGCTGAGTTGGTTGCTCTTCCCGCTCCTGCTGGGACTTCCCCTTGGCCCGCAACCTAGGGGATGCCTGCCTGTAGTTCTGGCAGCTGTGCTGGAGGTAGCTTTGCCTCTTTCTACTCATTCCATTAGGTCCCACAGCTTATATGCTATGTAAGTTCATCTAATTCAGTTCTTACTACCCTGTTCCCTGGTCTTTTTACCCCTCCTCCACTCCAAAACTGACTAATTGGCCCACTAATTCTCTGGGATCTGATTGCCTAATTAAATGTTTCCATGGGACCCTTTTCTTGGCCATTTGTCTTAAAGCAATTCTTTGCCCACTGAGATTTTTTTTTTTTTCAGTGACCATCTAATTTGATGTAAGAGATATTTGTAGGACTGGGGAGGGGCTTTGTGCAAGCTCTCAAATCACATGACTGATACACTGTCTACCTATAACTGATATTGCAGGGTATCCTTGCTCTGAAACACATTTGCTCCTTTGGCAGAGATCAAGGTCTTACTCATGTTAAGATCAGCAAAATCTTATTTTTCTGCTAAGAGCCACATTCCTAAATTATAGTGCTTTCAGAAATGGGCGTGACATAGGGTTAGAAGAGTGTTAGCAGAGGGTATGGAATAATTATTTAGTCTGCACAGATACTTCTTTTTGGACAGTTCATAGATGGGCAGCTAGGCTTTCACTTCCCACTGAGAGACATCCAGAGTCGGCATTTATAAAGTTTGACCCTCATTCAAATGACGTTTGAAAGAAATCAGATCTCATTTACTAAAATATCAAGCTCAGGCAAGTCTACATCTTCTTTTAAACTCTTAGTCTTAATTATTCTCTGTGGTTGTTTGGACACGTCGGATATTTTATTTAAGCTGATAGTAACTCTGCAGTAACCTCAAAAGGTTTGGCTTGTGTCAGACCACTTTGGGAAGAGGGTTACTGTATTGCCATTCACCTTTCAACTTGGACACTCAGCTATGTCATAAAAGTTTTATAGATTAATTGCCCAGAAATAACCAGCACTGGTTACAATAGGTTAATTTTAATTCCTTTCCCTGGATAGGCTTTTACATGCCTAGTGGATATTCCTTTACAGCACTGAACTTTAGCACCAGAAATAAAAGGAAGAAGTCTGTGTTAACTTGAAAAGTTCTAGTACAGTATATTCTTTCATTAAAATACATTGCTGTTTAAGATGCATCTAGTATAAAAGCCTTAGAATGCACAAGTTCTTACTGACTATGAATAAGGATAACAGCCCAGCAAATTTTGACATTCCAATATTCTAGCAACAATTCCTCCCTGATACGTGGGGAAATGGATGAATAATAGGTCCTACACATCCCCATCCCAGCAGGGCTACTGTACTGAACTGTACTGCACAACACTGAGAACATTCATATTGAGGGGTATTAATGGTGACCCCTTCCCAGGAGTTGCGTGGAATACAATCTTCATAGTTTTTACTGAGAGCCTGGAATCTGACAAAATTCTTGCCTTGCCGTGGGAGGTACTTACTAGTTCTGAATTCAGAACATCTGGGAAGAGATGAAGACTTTGTTATCCATGAGTTATTGATGAGAATTATTATTGTTCAATAGCAGCTACTTCACTCCTTCATACCATTCCTGTTGGAGCCCATCTCTTTATTCACTCTCAAAGCACCATTTTATCTTGTTCCAAGTGAAGAGGAAGATGTCCCGGGGTTGCAGAAATGGAATACGATTTCATTTTCCACTATACTGTATAGTAGGTGCCAAGGAACATTTTGTAAGCTGTCCTGGAAATCTATCAATAGCACTGGATTTATGTAGAAGCATAAAGAAGCCAACTCACAAATGAATGTTTGGAATACAGTCTGCACCTTGATATATGTATGTATATGTATCATGTGCACATATATGTACATGTGTTATTCTTTGGAAGTTCCTGTCATTGTTCCACTAGAGAGAAATAATCAAATGAACAGGGTGGTAAGTATCTAGGAAAAAGGATAGCTATATAGAAAAAAATCTTGACTATTTCACACAATATACAAAAATTCCATGTGAACTGTAACTCAGAACTTTTTTGAAAAAAATAGATTATCTTCAAATCCTCAGAGTAAGCAAAAGATTTCTTTAAAAAAAAAACAGAAAAGTGCTAGACAAACTTCATGAATTAGACATTAAAATGAATTCATTTTAATTCATAAGAAATTCATCAAAAGGCACCATACAATAGGAAAGGATATTTTTAAGTTTTTACTAATTATGACTACTATGTATTTCCAATAGGAGTTTAGATCCAAAATAAAGGACTTCTATAACTCAAGAACAATCCAATAGAAATATGAGCAAAGGACTTGAATAGGCACTTTATGAAAAAAAGACATTCAAATGGCCACAAACCACACCAAATAGCTCATCCATAATCAGAGTAATGCAAATTGAAACTCAGTGCAGTGCCACCGCAAATTCACCAGGATGGCTCAGATGAAAGGCAAATAATATCAAGTACAGCTGACCGTTGAACAACACAGGGATTAGGGGGCACTGGCAACTGCACATTTGAAAATCCATGTATAAATTTTAACTCTCCCAAATCTTAACTAGCTATTGTTGTCTGGAAGCCTTACTAGTTGATAATACACAGTCAATGAACACATTTTGTATGTTATGTGGATTATATGTTGTATTCTTACAATAAAGCTAAACAAAGTGTTTAAAAATCTTAAGTGAAAATACACTTACAGTACTATTTTAAAAAAGTCTGTATAAGTGGACGTGAGCAGTTCAAACCTATGTTGTTTAAGGGCCAACTGTATTAGCTAAATTGTGCAACTACAATGCTTGATGATCAAAGTGTACACAAACATTTGGGAAAACTTTATAGCATCTACATCCTCAAGGTACCCAATGACTCAGTAAGTTTCAGCATATACCCAACAGGACTAATCCATACATTCACCAGAAGACATGCAGGAATAGTTATACTAGTAATATTTGTCATAGCCCAAAACTAAAAACAACCCAAGGTCTATCAATACAATGGATACATTGAGGTAGTAGAATTAATGAACTACAATTACATGCACAAACACGGACACCTCTCCTGAACATAATGTTGAGTGAAAGAAATCCAGACATAAAGAGCAGGATTCTATTTACATAAAGTTCAGACTCAGGTAAAACTAATCCAGAATGTTCAAAGTTAGGATGCTGCTTATCCTTGGGGATGACTGAGAGGAGCTCAAGGGAGCTTCTACGTGTTGGTAATATGCTGTATCTTGGTCTATCATTACATGGGTGTTTCATTTCTGAAGTCATTCAATTGAATAGGCATGGTTTGCGCACTTTTTGTGTGTATACAAGGCCAATAAAAAAGTTCACATTAAAAAAATAGCCCCAAACATTCCAAAAAAACCAATACCATTTTAATAGGTATTCTATCCATCAGAGTTTATTAAAACAATCCTTGGTGTTATCCTTTTTACAGAAAGGACATTTTTGTTCAAGCATATGTCTGTTAAAAACCTTACTTGATATTTGGAAAAGAAAACATTCTTGAGTCAAAATGTTTTTAGACATCTGTTTTGGATGGATTTCAATGCCTCCAAAAGTCTTTTTAGTGATAACGTGCTAAATTAAACATTTTCAATTTCAAATCATTAAGTTTACTACTGTTTCTTACTACTCAAAGATCAAATGCTTATGCTAATCAGTTTGATATTTGGGAGTTTACTTAATCTTACCTACCTTCTTGTACATATGGAATACTGTTATGACTGTTACAATGTCCTTATCTGCTTATTCTATCATTGGTGGCATCTGTGGGTCTTTCTATGGATTAATTTTTCTCCTCATCAGGACTCATTTTCCTACTGTTTTGCATACCTGATATATTTGATTTGATAGCAGACATGGGGAATTTTGCTTTATTGGGTTCTGGATACTTTTTGGGGAGTTACAGTTGACATGAAACGTTAGTTTCAGGTGTACAATATGAAACAATGCTTATATATGCTATGAAATGATTGCCACAATAAGTTTGTCTAGTCACCATCAATTATCATAAAAAGGTACAAAAATTTTTTTTCTTGTAGTGCCAACATAATATCCATGCTCCTGGAAACCTTCAAATATGCTCCACAATACCATGGAGACTGTAGTCACCATGCTCATACCCATTCCAAGGGCCTATTTATCTCCCGACTGGAAATCTGTACCTCCCTCTCACCCATTTTGCCTACCCACCAAACCCTCTCCCCACTGGCAACCACCAGTCTTTGTATTCATGAGGGGTTTTTTTGTTTTATTTTTTTAACATGCCAGTGATAGCATGGTATTGGTCTTCCTGACTTATTTTACTTAGAATACCACCCTTCAGGTCATCAGGTTGTCAAATGGCGAGATTTCAATCCTTTTATGGCTGAATTGTGTGTGTGTGTGTGTGTGTGTGTGTGTCAGAGGGAGGGAGAGAGAGAGAATCCTAAGCAGGCTCCACGCTGTCAGCACACAGACTGATATGGGGCTGGAACCCATGAACTGTGAGACCGCACTGAGCCAAGGAGTGGGGGGGGGGAGAGAGAGGGCGAGAGAAGGGGGAGAGAGAAGGGGGGCGGAGAGAGGGGCGAGAGAGGGGGGGCGAGAGAGTGGGAGAGAGGAGAGACGGGGGAGAGAGGGGGCGAGGAGAGGGGGCGAGGAGGGGAGAGAGCTGGGGGCGAGAGAGGGGGCGGAACGAGAGGGCGAGAGAGAGGGCGGAAAGATGAGGAGGGCGAGAGAGAGAGGGCGAGAGAGAGGGAGGAGAGAGAGGGCGAGAGAGAGGGCGAGAGAGAGGGCGAGAGATGAGGGCGACCTCTTTACTCATTCATCAACTGATTTAGGTTGTTTCCACCTTGGCTATTCAGTTTTTGTATTCTTAGACATATTTTTGAAGTTTTGTTTTTCCAGAAGCTGTGAAATTACTTGGAAACAATTAGATTCTTCTATAACTTTCTTTAAAGCTTTGTTCGTCAGGATTAGAGTAGTCTCTATTCCATCGCTAGTTTAGTTCTACTGAACGCAGACCCTTCTGAGTAGTCTTCTGATGTTATATAAATTACTGGGTTTTTCTACTCTGTCCTTTAAGAGAGAAGCTATGCTTGCCCTGAGATAGAAGAATTATTCTTTGATACCTTGCCGGTGGTTCTTTCCCCAGGCCTTGATAGTTCACACACATGTATTAGTATTCTCTCTCCTCACTACCTTTCATACTCCTCCATGTAAGCTTTTGCTGCCTTCAACTCCCAAGTTATCTCAACTCAGGGAGAGACTGCTAGACTCCACCTGGGTTCCCCTCTCTATGCTGCTTCCTGGAAACTCTAGTCAGGAAGCTGGAGCAGTCCTAGTGCTGACTTTGTTTCCAACCTCTGATCACTGTCTTATCACCTGATATTACCTGCAAACCTTGTTTCAAAGGTTTTGTTGTACTTAGTTGTTTTTGGAAGGTTAGATCCAATCCCTGCTACTCTTCTTGGCCAAAGGTAGAAGTTGCTATGCATTTTTAAACCTCTTGTATCAATCTTTGTACAACTCACCTATTAGGTCACATCATTTGACACCTGAACTATTGACTATTGTAATTTTTCGAATTACTTTCCCTGTTCATCTCCGCTACAGGCAATTCATTGACTCTAACTCAGCCCCAGTAAATTGAATATATCATGGTTTTCTTCAAAAAAAAGTGAAGGCTGCTTTTGGCTTCAGGATGCAATTAAAATTTCTAGTCTGGCATGGAAGATCCTCCACAATCTGACCTCCATTTAGCTTTTCAAACTTACATTTTACCATTCCAACCAGGCTGAACTAAACCGGGCTTCCCAGCACAGCTTGTGCATATCACATCTCTTTGCCTTGTTAGGATATTCTCCCCATAAGGAACACTCTTCTTTATGCCTATTCAAATTCTACCATTTTTCAATAAAGAGTTTAAGTCTTACTTCCTTTATGGATCCTCTAAAATTCTACGCCATGACTCCATGGTCATCCTCTGTCCTGTTTATGTTTTCTTGCTAAAAATGCCAATATAAGTTTTCTTACTCCTGATAACCTGTCAGCTCTGCAATGCTTCAAGGGGTAGGCTGTAGGAACTCTTCAAGTTCTTCCCTCCCTTACCATTTTCTCTTCAGGAACAAATTAGCAGCTTCGTATGTGGAGTGATTTTGCAACAAGGTGAGTAATGCCAAAAAATGCCTGAATGCTAATGAAACCACATAAACACCTCAGTCTTTCCACAGCTCAAGACTCTCCTGATGCCTGGGAAATCTGAGCTCTAGTCAAGTCCCAATCATCTCTAACCTTAGAGAAGTAGCAGTTCTTGTTCATGGTCTCAGGAGCTATGGGCATCCAAAAAGCAGGTCCTTTTTAGTTGGGTTTCCAGTTATGTCCGACAGTTCCCAGTAACCTAAAGAGAATCTATTCCCTATCTTCTGCGACTCCCAGCCATCCTCATGGTATAGCTAGCCCAGTGGCTTACTTTTTTGGTACTGTGTTTCAACATTTAAAAAATAGAATTGTTAACTACTATGATATCATGTTTATGGTGCTTGTAAAAGGATTCACAGTGGTCACTCCCATTGCTACCACCTAGCCTTTTCTCCTTTTTTGCAGTGTTATGCCACCATTCCCTTGATTTAGGAGGCGGTCAAAGGGTACTGATCTGTCCCCTTGACCATTTTTTTCAGTCTGGAATGTTCTTCCTCCAGACACAGGCATGGCTCACTTGCAGTTTATTCATAGCTCTAATTAGTCACCATTATATTGGGGGCACCTTCCCCAACCTCCCTTTCTATCTCCTTATCCTGTTGGGTTTCAGTAAAGCACTTATAGCCACTTGATACATTTATTAACTTGTGGGTCTCTTCTCCAACATAAGTGGAGCCTATGTGCCTAGAATAATGCCTGGCACACAGTAGATGCTCAAAAAAGCACTTGTTGAATCAATGAATGGCTAGAACCCCTTTTTCTTTGGTCATGCTCTCATTCAGACCAATAAGGCAAAATTCTGTCATGTTCTAGTCAACACATAATCATTTTGGTGCCAGCAGAGCTTTACATGATCCCCTTCTAGTCTCACTTCTCTCATCAGGCAGCATTCACATGAGTAGACAATATGAGTAGGTCAGTTCAACTATCTGAGGTATCACTATGACAGAAAATGAAGCCATTAGGATGGTTTTTTTGGGGGGGTCACATTTTCCCATTACCCTGCTACTACCACCCATTGTCATTTAATTCCTCAACTCTCATAAAATCTGGTCCAGCAAACAATGATGTTAAAAAAATCTTTTATACATTTTATATGTATATATAATATATACATTATAATATATATATTATATATATATATATATTATATATATAGCCAAAATGGAAGAACTGTGTACATATGGCCAAGAAGGAGGCTAGTGGTGGTAACAGGAATTATGAGCTTCTGGGCCTAGGGACTCTTCCCTAGCTGACCACAAACCCACTTTATATTGCAAAAGAATGCTGTTGGAGCCTTGTCTTTAGTATGTAAGCTCTCAAGCAAAACTGTAATAAAACAAAACAGAACTTAATTCAATTTTGTGTTTACATGTTTAGTGATTAGGTTCCAAATAGGGATTTCACAATTCAAAACTGTATAAAGGAACAGTTTACATGTTGATGTTGTTCTTAGGGAACATGTCAGTTAAGGAATAAATTTATAGACACAAGTTAAATATAGAAGGGGAGAGTTTGGGAGAATCTTCTCAGAAAGAAATCCTAAAATTTAAGAGGTCAGGGAAGGGAAAATACATAGAACTGACTTTTATATAAGTGTGGGAGAGTTCAGAAAAAATTTGAAAAAGAATTGTTAAACTAAAATGTGGTACATAATGGATACCCACATGTAGTCTTACTTTAGGTCTTCAGAGGCCAAAGAAACTGATGGTTTACTCAAAGTTACCTATACCTGTCAGGGCTCAAATTCCTCCTTTCCTGCCTCTTAAAGGTGATGTCCTCACTCTAGTAATAAAATAGCTCTTCTAGGAAACAAGATAGCAAATTGGGATACAAAATGGGAATTTTCCACAAGATGCACTAATGCATACAAGAGTGCAGATAATTACAGTGACCAAGTCATCCTGGTTTGTCTGCTCCTTTCAAGTTTTAAGACTAAAATTCCCACAATCAGGGAAACCCTGCAGTTCTGGGCAAACCGGAATGGTTGTCACTCTTATAGATAACTACTTGTAGGATAAGCCCCGAGTTATCAGAGAAGACCCCAAAACTGTTTGGTTTTGTGAAGCATTGCCTGATGTACCAAGAACAAAACAATGGACTTAGAAGATCTCTGCTGGATTGGGGAGTTTTGGGGTCTGGCAAAGATCTTGCAAAGGTCCTACTTTTTTGCTGTTTATGAGCCCTATGAGCTTCTGCACATCACTGAACTGTTTTGACCTAATAGGGCTACTGGTTCTAAGAACTATAGAAATGTAGGAGGTACTTAGGACAGTAGTTAGTATTTAGTATCTACATAATTAATAAGCCACAGTAGATGATAGCTTTTTTTTCTTATCTCCTTTATTGGCAAAGGCTCAGACTCTTTCATTCTCTATTACTGTGACCTAAGCTTGGCCAAGGTCAACTGATACCTGATCGAACAACTTCTGTACAACCAATTATAAAGGAATGGCAAGAGAGGCAGAGACACAATAATGAAGGGAACCCCCAACACTGATGCTTCCCAACTGCCATGGGAAGGGGTGGTAATAAGGGCCCCAGGAACAGACAAATCTGCAGATTTGTTCTTAGTACTGCTGTTTGAAATTCTAGTTGCCCTTTGAAAGCAACTGGCCCTGATGCCCTGCCAAATGGCAGGGGAGTTGCTAGAATGCTTTGTGGGTCCAAAGGGCCAGCAAGCAACATACTTTATGCTACCCCTCCACCCTGAGAGTTCAGATGGAAATAGGATCTGGGCACCATAGCTGCTCTACTTCAGGGATAACTGGGCTCCTACCCCACACCAGCTCCAGTGGTCCCACCAAGGCAGGCCTAACATACTGGGACACCTCTTTTCAGTGCTCATTATAGCACCAACTGTTTCACTAAAAGACACAGGCACAAATCACCATATCACTTCAGCTCCTGAATTTTTTGGCACTCCCAGTGCAAAGAACCTCAGGTCCTCTCAGCCCACACCTGCTTTGGATTAAGAAAACTCGCCAGAATACCCCTGAGGAGAGCACCCAGTGACCCTCTACAGCCTGGGTCCTAGCTCAGCCCCAGTTGGCTCACAAAGTCCCCCCTCCCCCCACCCCATGTAGAAAGCTCTGGGAAACTACAGCCCACATTTTCTCAGCTGCAGCCAACCTGCCAGTGCACCCTCTCTGTGGAGTGCCCCAGGGCACTGGCAAATAATGTCCTCTACATAGAGAGTCCTAGGACTTCCCAGTTTGTACCCACATCGGCTTCAGCAACCCTGCCTGCCAGGACCACACCAGTCTGCCCACTTCAGCTCCAGCCATCCCACCAGGGTGAACCCTGCGAGGAGTACCCCAGGACATCTAGCCCACACCAGCCACAGCTCCAGCCAGTTGTCCAAAGTCACCAAGCACACAAGTGTACACAGAGGATGATGATACACAAGACCATTCTTTCAGGTTTAGGACAAGTAGCTTTTCCACCTAATTCATAGAAACATACCCAGAAAGTCAAGCAAAATGAGGAGACAGATATATCCTCCAAAAGAAACAAGACAAAAATCTCAGAAAAAGAAAACATAAGCAATCTACATGATAAACAGTTCAAAATAATCATAGGGGTGCCTAGGTGGGTCAGTCGATTAAGGGTCCAACTTTGGCTCAGGTCATTATCTCACAGGTTTTGAGTTCAAGCCCCACATCAATGGTCTGTGCTGGAGCCTGGAGTCTGCTTCAGATTCTGTGTCTCCTTCTCTCTGCCCCTTCCCCACTCACTGTCTCTTTCAAAAATAAACAAACATGAAAAAAAACCCAAAATAATAGTAAAGATGCTCACTAGACTGAAGAGTCAATCAACTCAGTGAGAACTTCAACAAAGATCTAGAGAGACTATAAAAAATAACCAGAGTTGAAGAAAAACTGAAGTGAAGAATACACTAGAGGGAAACAAACTAGAGGATGCAAAAGAATAGACCAGTGACTTGGAAAACTGAGTAATGTAAAGCACCCAAACTCAAAAACAAATAGAAAAAACAATCTTTAAATGAGGTAAAGGGAACCCTTGGATAACATCAGGCAAACAAACATTTGCATTATAGTGGTCCTAGAGAGAGAAAGGGCAGAAAACTTACTCAAATAGAAAGCTTCTCTAACCCAGGGATGGAATAGACATCCCACTTCAGGTAGCACAGAAAATAACAAGAACCCAAGGAAGTCCACACTGAGACACATAATAATTAAAATGGTAAAGATAAAAGATAAAGAATTTTTAAAGTAGCAAGGAAAAGATTACATACAAGGAACCCCCAGAAGGTGATCAGCTGATTTTTCAGCAGAAATTTTAATAGATCATGCCAGTCCGTTTTGGCTTATGAAAATTATATATATAACTCCCCATAACTTTCTCTAAATATGTATCACACAAATACTTTGTGTATACACAAGTATTTTGGAAAAAAGCAAAGGCCATAATTGTAACAAAAGTATGAAAAGAAAAATTTCACCACTAATGCAAACATACACTAAAGGTAATAAATCAATCACTTATAAAGCTTGTGTGAAGAGACAAAAGTAGTAAAATCAGTTACAAAATAAGATATAAAATATGACAACATACATAAAATGTGGAGGTGGGGAGGAAAAATAAAGTTTATTTACCATGTGTTTGAACTTAATACAGATGGCTATATACTTAGGATGTTATAGATGAACCTCTGGTAACCACAAACCAAAAACTTGTAATAGATGAACAAAAAATTGACATCAATGAAACCAAGCAGAACACTAAAATTCAATGACCAGAGCAAGAGAAGAATTACAAAAATAATCAGAAAGCAAAAATGGGAAATACATATTTTAAATGTAAATGGCCTAAATCTTCCAAAAGATTCAAGGTGACTGAATTGTAAACAACACACCCAATACTCATCTCTATGTTGCATACAAGACACCCCAAACGTAAAGATACATACGGATGGAAAATGAAAGGGTAAAACAAAATATTCCATGTAAATTGAAGTGGGAAAAAAAAAAGGCATTGCATAATGATGAAGGGATCAATCCAACCAAAAGAATACAATACTTGTAAATATTGATGCGCCCAACATTGGAGTACCTAAACACAAAGCCAATATTGACGTAAAGGAGGAAATGGACAGTAATATAGTAATAGTAGGGGACTTTGACACCCCACTTACATCAATGGATTCATCGTTCAGGAAAAGAAATCAGTAAGAAAACATTATCTTTGAACAACACGTTAGACAAGACAGACTCCTATATACAGAACATTCCATCCAAAAATAGAATATACATTCTTTTCAAGTGCACCTGAATATACTCCCGGATAGATCACATGGTAGACCTCCAAACAAGTCTCAACACATTTAAAATAGAAACCATATCAAGCATTTTTTTCTTGCCACACTACAATGGTATGAACCTAGGAATCAATTCCCAGGAGAAAAAACTGGAAAAAACAAACATGTACAGGGTAAACAACAGGCTGCTAAACCACCGATGAGTCAGCCAAGATAACAAAAAAACCAAAAACAACTTGGGGACAAATGAAAATGAAAACACAGTCCAAAATGTTTCAGATACAGTAAAAGTAGTTTTAAGGTAAACAGTGAGAAAAATTTATCTCAAGAAATGAAAAAAATCTAAAAACAATTTAGTCTTACACCTAAAGGATCTAGATAAAGTAACAAAACCCGAAAATAGTACAAGAAAGAATATCAGAGCAGAAACAAATGTAGACACTAAGAAGATACCAAAATAGGAAAGACCACTGAAATAAGTAGGTGCTTCCTTGAAAATAAAAGTGATTAAACATAGCAAGACTTGAAGAAAAAAGAGTACTCAAATGAAATCAGGAATGAAAGGAGAAATAACCAACACCACAGAAATACAAAGGATTAGACATGAAAATTATATGCCAACAAATTGGACAACTTAGAAATGGATAAGTTCATAGCATTTATATCTTCCAAAAGTGAGTCAGGAAAAAATAGAAAATATGAACAGACTAATTTACTAGTAACAAAATTGAACTGGTCATCAAGAAACTCCCAAGAAACAAATATCCAGGACCAGATGGATTCACACCTAAGTCCTATTATATTTAAAAGAGGTATTTTCTATTTTTCGCTAACTTTTTCAGAAAATAGAAGAGGAAAGAAAGCTTCTAAATTCATTCTATGAGGCTAGCATTACCCTGATACCAAAACCGGACAAACACACCACAAAGAGAAGGAGAGGAGGAAAAGGTTACAGGCCAATATCAGTGATGAATACAGATGTAAAAATTCTCAAAAACGTTAGCAAAGCATACGTAACACATTAAAACAATCACCACTATCAAGTGAGATTTACTCAGGGAGTGGGGGCGGGAGGGAACGGGTACAAGAATGGCTTAATGTTTACAAAAATCAATGTACTATACATTAACAAAATGAAGGATAAAAATTGTATCTCAATAGATGCATAAAAGGCATATGATGAAACTCAACAACTGTTAATCATAAAAACTCAAAGGTGGGTTTACAAGGAACATATACCTTAACATAATAAAGGCCACATACAGGAAAACCTACAGCTAACATCACACTTAATGGCCAAAAACAGAGCTTCTGCTCTAAGACAAAGAACGAGCCCAGGATTCCACTCTGGTAACCACTTTTATGCAGCATAGTCTGGAAGCTCTAGCCACAGCAATCATGTAAGAAATAAAAGCCACCCAAATTGGTAAGGAAGAAGTAAAACTGTCACTATTTGCAAATGACATGATACTATACATAGAAAACCTTGAAGAATCCACCAAAAAGCGTTAGAATGAATTCAGTAAAGTTGCAGAATATGGAGTTAGTACACAGAAATCTGTTGCATTTCTCAAGTAGCAAACAAAAACTCCATAATTCCATTTATAATTCCACCAAAAAGAATAAAATACTTAGAAATAAACTTAAAAAGACCTACTCTGAAAACCGTAAAACATTGAAAGAATTGAAGACGACATGAAACAAATGGAAAGATATACCATGCTAATGGTTTGAAAGATCCTTGGTAAAGTGTCCACAGTACCTAAATCAGCTGCAGACTCAATGCAATCCCTGTCAAAATACTAACACAGCATTTCTCAAGGAACTAGAACAGTCCTAAGATTTGTATGGAACCACACACACACACACACACACACACACACACACACACACACACCCTGAATACCTAAAGCAATCCCAAGAAAGATCAAAGCTAGAGGTATCATAGTCCCAGGTATTTTCCGATATATTACAAAGGTGTAGTAATAAAATTATGCTAGTGGCACAAAAAACAAACACATAGATCAATGGCACAGAATAGGAGAGCCTGGAAATAAACTCACACTTATATGGTCCGTTAATCTATGACAAAGGAGGCAAGAATATTCAATAGAACAAAGATGGTCTCTTCAATAAATGGTGCTGGGAAAACTGGACAGCTACATGCAAAAGAATGAAACCAGACCCCTTTATTATACCATAAACTCAAAACGGATTAGTGAATCTAAATGTGAGACCTGAAACCATAAAACTCCTAGAAGAAATATAAGCAATAATGTCTTTGACATTGGCCACAGCATTTTTCTGGAGGCAAGGCAAACAAAAGGAAAAATAAGGTACTGGGATTACAAAATAAAAACCTTTGGCACAGCAAAAGAAAACAAACAAAATGAAAAGGCAACATACTGAATGGGAGAACATATTTCCAAGTGATATATCTGATCAGGGGTTAGTACCCAAAATACACTACTCAACACCAAACAATCTGATTAAATGGGAAGAGAACTTGAATACACATTTTCCCCAAAGATGACCTACAGGTGGCCAACAGACATGAAAAAATGCTCAACATCACCAATCAGGGAAATATACATCAAAACCATGAGATCAATTTTTAACTGTCTGAATGGCTATTATCAACAAGAAATAAATGCTGGTGAGGATGTGGAGAAAAAGGAACCCTCATGCACAGCTGGTGGGAATTTACACTCATGCAACCATTATGGAAAACAAGATGGAGGTTCCTCAAAAAGTTAAAAATAGTGGGGTGCCTGGGTGGCTCGGTTGGTTAAGTGTCCAATTTAGTTTTGGCTCAGGTCATGATCTCACGGTTCGGGAGTTCAAGCCACGCGTTGGGCTCTGGCTGGCAGCAGGGAGCATGCTTGGGATTCTCTCTCCCTCTTTGTCCCTCCCCTGCTCACACGGTCTCAAAAAAAAGTTAAAAAAAGGTTGGAATTAGAGATACTATTGATCCAGTAATTCCACTGTCCAGTATTTACCCCCAAAACTGAGATCACTAATTTGAAAAGGTATTTGTATCCCAATGTTCAGTGCAGCAATTCAAGAGTCCATTGATATATGAAGAGGTGATATATCTATAGAAGATGTATACACACAAAATATTACTCAGCCATAAATAATGAGATCATGCCATTTTTAACAATGTGGATGGACCTACAGGGTATTAAACTCAGTGGAATAAATCAGACAGTGAAAGACAAATATTGTGATTTCACCTGTATGTGTTATCTAAAGAAGTCAGAAGCAGACCCATAAATACAGAGAAGAAACTTGCGGTTGCTACAGGGCAGTGGGTTGTAGAATATGTACAATGGGTGAAGGATAAAAGGAGTAAGGATAATGTGGAGTAAGTCCTGTGGTTAAGAGGTATGATAAAAAGAATATACTCAATGATATTGTAATATTGTGTGGTGACACATGGTAGCTACACTCATGAGCATAGCATGTAGAGCTGAATCGGTTTTACTCATGAAACTAATGTAACTATGTGGCCAAATATACTTCAATAAAACAATTTGAATTTTAAAGTCTACCAAAACGACAAAAAAACCACCACCAAAAGACAAAACACTTCTGAAGAGGTTCTCGAGAAGGGCAGCGTAACAGCCAAGGAGACAGAAAAGATGTAGGAGGACTTGACAAGTACTCAATTCCAGGAAATAATCAATGATTTGAGAAAGTTAACTCTAGAATCGTTTGCCAATTCTCCACAAAGAAAGATAACATCCTTTAACTCTTGAGAGAGACCAACTTGAGGGCAAATAGAAGGTGGTACTCCTTAGGAGCAATCAGCTCACAGGACTCATTAACTGAAGATTTAAAGCCTAGAAACATGAACCACCTCACAAAGTTCTAGCTACCTTACTGTGAAATTTTCAGGCATGCCTTAATTACAGGCTATACCCTTGAATCTGAGGTCTGTGTGGAAGAACACACATTTGTGATATGAACTTGAGAGTATGACCCAATCTTGAAATTCTTTCCTATCCCATCTTCTAGGATATTGTACAGTCTTGTCCTAGTTTGGGTTTTCCATTTGGATAAATGAATAAAAACAATCTTAACATTCATTTGTTTGACCATCCTTTGATCTATCCACCTATCCATTCATCCATTTCTAGAATAAACTCTTGTGACTCTGGTACTATGCTGAACATTAGAGAGATACAGAAAACGTAGTGTCTAAGGAAGCCCCCATATGCTAGTACAGTTTCCTCAGATTCAAATACGCCACCCCATCCTTTGTTGCAATCCTAATCATTTTTTAAAGATCTTGTACTTAAGATCTTCTCTGAAGCAGTCCATAAATTCTGTACACTAAAAATCAATGACTCCATGGGACTCCCCTATTCTTCCATTTTTAGAAGTTACCCTCATGTCTAGGTCTGTTATAAACATTCATGTATTCACGTATTAGCTTTCCTACCCACCCACAACTTGAATGCAAGCTTAAGTATAGAAATTATTGTTATTCATGTTTATATTTCCTAGGTACTCAATGTTGATCGAATTTCCTAAAATTTCATTTTGTCAAGACTAGACTTGCTCATTACAAGAATATGCTCATTATTCTTTTTAGTTACTAATATATTGGAGGTTAATAATATTGAAAGTTTTCAATGGTGACAGATTTACAGTAACATGATTATTAACTACTACCAAAAATTCAAAGTTTAAAATAGCCATCGATAACTATCACATCAGATAAACTTATGTCAAGAAATTTGGTTCTAGCAATCTTCTAGAGAGGTTGAGGTTTTTGGTCACATCTTCAAATGTGCAGATAAGTGCTTAAAGGTAGGTTATTTTAAACCACAAGTGCATGTGAAGCACTGTTAGTGTTGAGTCTGAAGTTATGAAATCAAGAGTCTTATATTCTTAAAAGCAATGTAAGCAGCCATATCAACTTAAGCTCTCAATAGAGAACACTGTAGAAAGGTTAAGAAATTCCTTCTTTAGTTAGGAGTTAAAAATACAATTTATAAAATACCATAGTAGAGCAACAGCCTTTTTAAAAAAAAAAGTTACTTCAGTATATATTTCACTTTTGGATACATTGCAGGGAATATGTCAATTACATATTCAAACATGGGATATATTTCAAGAGACAATAAAATGCCTATGAATACAAATGAGATGGAAAATCTGTATTACATAGTTGATATGGTACAACTTTACAGTATTTTAAAAATATTTGTACAGTAAACCTACAGTACTTAACAATGAGTGACTAATGTCTAACTACATGGTATTCCCTGAATAAAGCTCTGTGTATTAACTAAACGTATATTCTGATAGCTCCATGTTAATACAGAAAGGAAACTTACGAAAACAAAACGTACATAATAACCAAGTATTTTTTAGAAATAAGCCTTGTTGGCTTCATACATCTATTCAGAGTGCATGTTATAGATATGTGTAAGTACACAGCTCTATACTGTGATCAAGATTAGTGGTGCTCATCAAGATCTTTATTTTCATTTCCTCCCTTGGCATATGATATATTTTCAGCTCTTTCACATCTAGGTGGCCCGGGATGATCAGTCTGGTCAATCACATGTGGGTAGAAGTGATGTGTGCATCTTTCAGACCCAGCCCTGAAACTTCACTCGAAATCCCCTTTGCCTTCACTTTCCTCATTTCCTGAGGGGTACACAGAAGATTCTTTACAAGACTGAGAAGACAGGAGAAAGATGGAAAAACCTTGGATCCCTAAATGACTGTGGAATGGAGCATTCTTAGCCTATCAATTGTGTTATGAGGAACAAGCAAACCTTTAATACTTCTTATGTATTTCTGCACCTACAGTTATATTTAAATTCAAGATATAGGGACGCTTGGGTGGCTCAGTTAAGCATCCAACTTTGGCTCAGGTCATGATCTCACTTGCTTCGGGCCCTGCACTGACAGCTCAGAGCCTGCTTCGGGTTCTCTGCCTTCCTTCCTTTCTGCCCTTCCCCCACTTGTGCTGTCTCTGTCTCTCAAAAATAAACATACATTTAAAAAATAAGAATATTTAAAAATGTTAAATTTGAGATATAAATATCTTGGTTAAATACTTTACCAAGTTATTTCACACACTTACATTTTTCTAATTTATTCTCATGTTTTATCTATACAGAACTTTGAAACACTGAATAGATTTCAGGAGATTGGCTTCTAGTGAAAATAGCCAAGTTTTATTAATACAGGTTCATTTTAGAAGGAGAGTATTACCTGCAGGGACCAAAATCTGAACTAATTAAGTTAAAACAAAATCCCAAACCTTAGGCACCAATTCCAACACTTTTTTGGTTGATAGAGAATAATTCCCTTATGAACTATGCTGGAGTTATTTAATTAACACATCTTTCTGTACTAGCAGTTGTCTGTGCAAGGATGAAAAAGATTTAAAGAACAAGAGAACAGTGAAAATTCAGTGTGATGAAGGCGTTTCCCTTCTTGAGGTGTGAACTGTGTGCTGGCAACTGCTTGAATATCTATTTTCCTAAGCCTAACAATAAACTTCATCATTGTACTATTTTTCGTGAAACTTTCCTGTAAAACATTTTTAATGACCAATAGAAAAAAACAAAAACCTTAATAGGGACATGTTTAACAGTGAACCTTATCTTTCTTACCATAATTTACTATGTGTAGATCATATTTCTTAACCCTATTACTTCAAAAGTGGGCATGCTAGGCTACTTTCACTAAACCTGGTATCACGCAGAAATGCTGACCCTTACCTGATGGGTTTATTAAGTGGCAACAGAATGCATGGTCCTATTAGTGGGAAGTTGGTGTACTTTACCATTAAACCATAGATCTCTAATAAAAATGTTAGCCTTTTTCCATCAAATCAGGGCACAGATAATCAGTACAAAGTAATACCCAAGGTAGTTCAAATGTAATCTTTATTAGCTTATATGCTAGAGTTGTATAAGTAGATATACATTCACTAAGTTATACCAAACAGCATAAAGTCAGAAGTCTAGGACACAAAGGACTTTAGTGAGAACCAATTCACACAAACAGGAATAGAAACCCGAAAAATCCAACAATGACTTAGAACACCACATTAAGGTCCATCTCTAGTTAGTAAGGCTGATGGCTGCAACAGTATCAGTGTATTGGTGACTGCAAAGACTAGCCCCAAGCAGGAAAATAACAAATGAAATTCCTTCTGTTTTCCATGCAGCATTTGTAAACTGTATAACTCAGGATCACCATTACCTTATTCTGCAGCACTATCTTAGGGAACAAATGATAGGATACTTAGGACCATTACTAGAGCCACCCTGTCTTGCATGCATGCACACACACAGGTGTCTTTGGCAAAGCCAACAGATCTAATTAGGGCCACTTTCAATCTCCTAGGGTAATGTAGAGCATACCCTGGGTGACATTAAAATCAGGACCCCCAGATTATTCCTGGAATTAAGAGAAGGTGGAGTGGGACACCTGGGTGACTCAGTTAAACCTTTCACTCTTGATTTTAGCTCAGGTAATGATCTCAGTTTGTGGGTTTGAGCCCCACATTGGGCTCTGCACAGATTGTGAGTCTTCTCTGCCTCTCTATGGCTTGCTCTCCCTCTCTCTCAAAGTAAATAAACTTAAGAAGAAGGGGTCTGGCACATTTCAAATCCTCAAATTACTTGTTGAATGGTTGGTCTTGTACATGAGGGAGCTCCTGTTTTAGAGAACTTTGAATAAGTTCCTTTAAAAGACTTGTTCCCAAGAACCTGTTTGAAAGCAGATCTAGAAGACCCATAGGGATCTTCCACTGGGATGTCCCCTAAAGGTAATGTTTCCTAAGCCTTTCCACATGACACATATAGAAAGTTATAGGATTTGTAGGAAACACTGGGTAAATGGGTAAATTTGGAATCCTGGGTAAGGTGGAGGTAACGGGAAACCTGAGGGTTGATGAGATTGATTCTCCAGCATATAGTTTGAAAGCTTTAGTCCAGAAAAGTTGAATATGGAGAATCCCATTGAGGGATCTAGAATCTGTTAAGTAACAACAGAAATAGCTGAATACTTACTTAGTACTTATATGCCAGCAACTAACTATATCTGATGTTTTATGTACACCATTTCTTAATCCTTAAAATAGTCCTATGGACTCTACTTCTGGTAATGACAGCATGAGCAGGTCAGAGGACTCTGCTCCATAGAAAGTGACTATACACTGGACAAAATCATTTATGACAATCATTTCAAGGCACTGGAAAATACCCAAAGATAGGTAAAAACTTGAGAATTATTAACTTATAAAAAACTGCTAGTACATTGAGTAATAACTAAGATATTTGGGGTGGGGGGGGGAGTCTGGAAGCATTCCCATACTCTACCAACTGCTTAACATGGGCAGTGAAAATCCAACTTTATCAATTGGAGGTGACAGAGTCAGGAGCAGGCAGCAAAGCAGCTAGAAATTTGAGAGGGAGATTTTAGATGTGAGAGAACTATAGAGAAGCTGATTCAATTATCTTTCCATACACACCTGGCTGACTGCTAAACTATGCATGCTTATTGGGTACTCCAGGGAACCTAACAAAAATTAAAAGGAGCAAAGAGTGAATTTGCCACGCATCTGAATGCAGACTGAAATCTATACACAACAGAAAATGATGAAAGCCTTACTAGCTCAAAGTCTCTGAATATAATCCTCTGCCCTAGTTATCATTTGGTCTCTGAACTATGCAGGTGCAGGGAGGGACCCCCTACAGAGCCAGGCAAAAGAAAAATCACTGGCTGGAGATTTCAGTTTGACTCCAGGCATGTTAATAACAAAGCCAAAATCCCTCCAGAAATCAAAACAGATTTCAGAGTCACTACAAGTACATCTTTAAATGTTTTTCTAATTTTTGGCCAAAAATTAGGAGATGTGAAAAGGAGTAGGAATGACCCATATTGAGGAAAAAAGGCAGCCATTGCAAACGGACATTGAGTGGGCTCAGATGTTGATTTAAGACTTCAAACAGCTATTATAAATACATTCAAAAAATTAAATCAAGTTCAAGAAATTACATATTTGAATAATGAATAGTAAATACTAAGATAAGGAAACCATAAAAAAGAACCAAATGGCGAGCGTAGAGCTAAAAGGCATATTAACTGAAATGAGAATATATTGGATAGACTCAGAGTTGAGATGGTTAAGAAAAATGAATGAAAAAAAATCAGTAGATACCACTCAATCTGAAGGAGCAAAAAATAAAATAAATGAACAGAATCTTGAAGATCTGTGGGTCTAGACCAAGTATTGCAAAATATAGCACCGCCTGGGCTCAGGGAAAATTAGGTTAAAGCTGCACATGCACCCTGCCCAGCCATTGCTGCAACCATACTCTACTTTATGCCTCTGGCTGCTCTAGCACACAGCCCCCAGCCACTGTAGCTCTTCAGGGGATCCAGCATAGGACTAGTGACAACACAAATTTTGCTGACACCACTGCCCTACTTCCAAGTAGGTGGGAATGTTTCCTCAGAGCTGGTGTGCCTGGGTCCCATTGATACCAGAAAGTACAGCCCACAACAGGCAGACAACACACATGGCTGCACCGAAAGCAAGAGTGACTCCGACACAACAGCAGGTGTAAGCAACACACACAGGGTATGCTTATGAAGTGCCAGGTTCTGATCAACAGTACACTGCACTGCAGGACATTTTAGGACCTCTTCTTCATAAAGTCACTACTTTCAAGAGCAGAAGGCATAGCTGACTTTAACACACAGAAACAGACAGAGAGGCAGGAAAGATAAGGAGATAGAGAAATGTATTCCAAATGAACGAATAGGGCAAGGCCATGGCCAGAGACCTAAGAAAGATGTAACACACCTGATAGAGAATGTAAAGCAGTGGTCATAAGGATACTCACTGGACTTGAGACAAGAGTGGAAGACAAGAGTGAGACCATTAACACAGAGATAAGGAACAACAACAGAGAAAAGGGCTCAATAAGTGAAATGAGAAACATGCTTGATGGAATGAACAGCAAGATAGAAGCAGAAGAAAAGCCAATTAGTGACCTAGAAGACCGAATGGTAGATAATCAAGATAAACAAAAGAGGAAAAAAAATTACACAAAACAAGAAGAGACATAGGGAATTCCGTGACTTCAAATGTAATAACATACATATTTGGGACACCTGAGTCACACAGTCAGTTAAGCTTCCAACTTCAGGTCAGGTCATGATCTCGTGATTTGTGGGTTCAAGCCCCACTTTGGGCTCTGTGCTGACAGCTTAGAGCCTGGAGCCTGTTTCAGATTCTGTCTCCCTCTCTCTGCCCCTCTCTTGCTCATACTATGTATCTCTCCATCTCAAAAATAAACGTTAACAAAAATTAAGGGCATCCCACAAGAGAAAAGGAAGCAGAAAGTTCATCTGAAGAAATAGCTGAAAACTTCCCTAATCTGGGGAAGGAAACAAATATACAGATATAGGAGGCACAGAGAACTCCCATCAAATGAAAAGCAGAGCTATTCCAGAATATACTTTTGACAAGACAAAAAAGTCATTAACTTAAAGCAGAAAACCCATACAGCTAGCAGATTTTTCAACAGAAACTTTGAAAGCCAGAGGGACTGGTAGGATACATTCAAAATACTGAATATGGAAAAATCTGCAGCCAAGAATACTTTATTCAGAATAGTGGAGGTAAAGAGTTTCCCCAAAGAAAAAAGGTTCATGACCACGAAACCAGCCCTGCAAGAAATATTAAAGGGGACTCTGAGTGGAAAGGAGAGACCAAAAGTGACAGTATAGAGGTAGGAAACACAAAAGCAGTTTTGTGAAATACGAGTATTTCTCTCAAAAAAAAAAATAAAAAGCAGTTTTGTGCAATACACAAATATTTCTCTCAAAAAAAAAAATCAAAGAACTCATAAGAATATCTAAAATATAAACATACCTAAAATGTGGAGAGAACAGTAAGAATGGGCTCAAAGTTAAGAGACCATCAACTTAATAGAAAGCTATATACAGAAGAGAATATATATCAAACCTAATGGTAACCATATATGAAAAACTACTAATACGCAAAGATAAAGAAAGCCAAATATATCACTCAAGGAAAGCAGCAAACCACACAAGGGAAAAAGAAGGATCAGAGAAAAACTTCAGAAACAACCACATAACAGAATGGCAGTAAATATGTATCAATAAGTACTTGAATGTAAATGGCCCTAAATACTCCAATCAGAAGAGACAGGTGACAGAATGGATTAAAACAAAAAACCAGGGGCGCCTGGGTGGCGCAGTCGGTTAAGCGTCCGACTTCAGCCAGGTCACGATCTCGCGGTCCGTGAGTTCGAGCCCCGCGTCGGGCTCTGGGCTGATGGCTCGGAGCCTGGAGCCTGTTTCTGATTCTGTGTCTCCCTCTCTCTCTGCCCCTCCCCCATTCATGCTCTGTCTCTCTCTGTCCCAAAAATAAATAAACGTTGAAAAAAAAAATTTTAAAAAAAAAATAAATAAAAAAATAAAAAATAAAACAAAAAACCAAAACCCATCTATATGCTCCTACAAGAGACCCATTTAAGACCTAAAGACACCTGCAGATGGAAAGTGACGGGATGGAGAAACATTTATCATGCAAATGGATGTCAAAAGAAAGCTGGAGTAATATTTCAGACAAAATAGACTATTTTTTAAAAAATTTTTGTTTAATGTTTGAGATACAGAGAGACAGAGCATGAATGAGGGAGGGGCAGAGAGAGAGGGAGACAGAATCGGAAGCAGGCTCTGAGCTGTCAGCACAGAGCCCGATGCGGGACTCCAACTCACAAACCGTGACATCATGACCTGAGCCAAAGTCAGTTGCTCAACCGACTGAGCCACCCAGGAGCCCCAAGACAAAATAGACTTTAAAGCAAAGACTGTAATAAGACAAAGACATAATCATGAAGGGGGCAATCCAACAAGATCTAACAATTGTAAATATTTATGTACCCAGCAAGAAAGCATCCAGATATATAAAACAGTTAACAACAAAGAAATTAATCAATAATTATGCAGTAATAGTAGGGGATTTTAACACTGCATTTACATCAATAATCATATCATATAAAGCAGAAAATCAACAAGGAAACCATGGCTTTGACACACTGGAATATATTTAACATATTCAGGACATTCCATCCTTTAACAGAATACACTGTTCAAGTGCACGTGGAACTTTTTCCAGAGTAGATCACATGTTAGTCCACAAAACAAGCTTCAACAAATTCAGTACTGAAGTCCTACCATGCATCTTTTCTCACCACAATGCTATAAAACTTGAAGTAAACCCCAAGAAAAAAATCTGGAAAGAAAACAAATACATAGAATTTAAATAACATACTACTAAACAATAAATGGGCCAACCAGGGAATAAGAGCAGAAAAAGTACATGGAAACAAATGAAAATTCATTTCAATTCATTTTTTGGAGTGCAGCAAAAGTAGTTCTAAGAGGGAAGTAAACAGCAATATAGGCCTACGTCAGGAAGAACAATCTCAAACCACCTAACCTTATACCTAAGGTAGCTATAAGAATAACAAAACTTAAAAGCAGCAGAAGGGAGGAAATATAGAACAGAAATAAGTGAAATAAAAACTAAAAAAAAAAAAATAGAATAATCAAACCAGGAGCTAGTTCTTTGAAAAAATGAAATTGTAAACCTTTAGCCAGACTTACCAAGAAAAAAAAAAAAAAAGACTCAACATCACAAATGATGAGAAACCACACCACCATCACAGAAATATAGGAGTATTATGAAAAACTATACGCCAACAAATTGGACAACCTGGAAGAAATGGATGAATTCCTAGAAACATAACTACCAACAAAACTTAAACAGGAAGAAATAGAAAATTAGAACAGACTTACAACCAGCAAAGAAATTGAATCAGTAATCAAAAACCCCAACAAAAAGGTCTAGGACAAGATAGTTTCACAGGTAAGTTCTATCAAAACATGTAAACAAGAATATCTCTTTTCAAACTATTCCAAAAAATAGAAAAGCTTCCAAGTTCTATTAGGTTAACCCTGATACCAAAACCATAGAGATCAACAACAAAAAAGTTCTACAGGTTAATATCCTTGATGAACACAGGTGCAAAAATCCTCAATACTAGCAAACCAAATTCCACAATACATCAAAAAACTTAGTCACCACGATCAAGTGGGATTTATTCCTGGGCTGCAAGGGTGGTTCAGTATTTGCAAATCGGTCAACATGATTACATCACATCAATAAGAGAAAGGATAGGAATCCTTTGATCATTAAATAGATGCAGAAAAAGCATTTGACAAAGTACACCAATTTATGACAAAAAGTATCAACAAGGTAGGTTTAGAACGAACATACCTCAACAAAATAAAAGCCTTATCTGAAAAACTCACAGCTAACATCATACTCAATGGGGAAAAACAGAACTTTTCCCCCATAATCAGGAACAAAACAAGGATGTCCACTGTCATCACTTTTACTTGATATAGTACTAGTTCCAGCCACAATCAGACAAAAAGAAATAAAAGACATATAAACATCAGTAAGGAAGTAGTATAATTCTCACTATTTGCAGATGACTTAATACTATCCCAAAAGACTCCACCAAGAAAATTGCTAGAACTCATTTTCAAATTCAGTAAAATTGCAAGATACAAAATCCATGTACAGAGATCTGTTGCATGTCTATACACATGTCTATAATTAAGCAGTGGAAAGAGAAATTATGAAATAAATCCCACTTACAAGACCCTGAATAGCCAGAGCTATCATGGAAAAAAAGCAAAGCTGGAGACATCACAATTCTCAACTTCAAGTTATATTACGAAGCTGTAGTAATCAGAACAGTATGATACTGGCACAAAAAAATAGACACCGATTAACAGAATAGAAAAATCAAATAAACCCACAATTATGTGGTCAGTTAATCTTCTACAAAGCATGAATGAATATCCAATGGGAAGAACACAGTCTCCAACAAATGGTTCTAGGAAAACTGGACAACACGCAAAAGAATGAAAGTAGACCACTTTCTTACACCATACACCAAAGACATTCAAAACAGAACTGAAACCATAAAAATCCTAGAGGAGAACACAGGCATTAATTTCTCTGACATCTGCCATAACCACATCTTTCTAGATAGGTCTCCTGAGGAAACCAAACAAAAGCAAAAATAAACTATTAGGGCTACATCAAAATAAAAAGCTTCTACATAGTGAGGGAACAACAAAGCTAAGAGGCAACCTATGGAACAGAAGATATTTGCAAGTGACATATCTGATAGTATATAAAATATATAAAGAACTTATAAAACACTCAAAACTCTGTAAATAATCCCATTAAAAATGGGCAGAAAACATGAACAGACATTTCTCCAAAGACCACCTCCAGATGGCCAACAGACATGAAAAGACAATCATCACCATGAGGGAAAGGCAAATCAAAACCACAAAAGAGATCACCTTTCATTTGTCAGAATGGCTAAAATCTACAATGCAAGAAACCCAACTGTTGATGAGGATGTGGAGAAAAAGGAACCTTCTTGCACTGTTGGTGGGAATGCAAACTGGTACAGCCACTGTAGAAGACAGTATCGAAGTTCCTCAAAAAGTTAATAGACCTCCCGTATTATGCAGCAATCACACTACTGGGTATTTACCCAAGGAATGCAAAAACACTAATTTGAAGTGATATATACATCGCCTTATGCTTTTAGCAGCATTATTTACCATAGCCAAGATATGGAAGTAGCCCATGTCTATTAATTGATGAATGGATAAAGAAAATGTGGTATATATACACAATGGAACATTACTCAGCCATAAAAAAGGAAATCTAGCCACTTCTACCAACATGGATGAAGCTAGAGAGTATAGTGCTAAGTGAAATAAGTGAGACAAAGACAAATACCGTATGATTTCACTCATATATGGAATTTAAGAAAAATGAGCAAAGGGAAAAAGTAGAAATCAAGAAACAAACTTAATTTTAAAGAACTGGTGGTTACCTGATGGGAGCTGGGTGGAGGGATGGGTTAAATGGGTGATGGGGATTAGAGAATACACTGGTCATGATGAGCATTGAATGATGTATGGAATTGTTGAATCACTGTGTTGTAAACCTGAAACTAATGTAACACTGTATGTTAACTGAAGTTAAAATAAAAACTAAAAAAAAAAAATCATTGCAAAATTTATGTAATAGAATCCTAGGAGAGAAAAAGATCAGAAAAGAATTCGAGGAAAACATGGCTCAAATCTATCCTAATACAGTGAAAAACAATCTACAAATCCAAGAAATTAATAAGCCAAAGGAAACACATCCAAATATATGGAAGTCAAATTTTTAAAAACTGAAAGTCTTGAGAACATTTAGGAGGATATGAGTAATGGCTAGCTTCTCACTAGAAACCATGAAAAATAGATATTGGAATGGTATGTTCAATATATATGTGTGGGTGTATGTATATACACATGTATATAGCATAAAAATAGGAAAGGAAATAAAACTTCCTCCCTCCCAGAGATAACATGATTGTTCATGTAGAAATCCTAAAGAATATACATAAAACCTACTAGAGGTAATAAGTGAATTTAGTAAGTTATAAGGTGGGCTAAATGATGGCCCCCAAAGATATCCAGGTTCTAATGTCTGGAACCTACAAGTTTTATCTTCTATAGTAGAAGAAACTTTCCAAGTGTGATTAAATTAAGGATCTTAAGATGGACTATTCTGGAATATCTGGATGGGTCTTAAATCATCCATGTCCTTAAAGAGGAAAGCATAAAGAGATTTGACTACAGGAGGACAGAAGGTGACAGGAGGATAAAAAACAGGATTTGATGATGGAGGGAGGGGCCATAAGCCAAGGAAGACAGGTGGCTACCAGAAGCTGGGAGAAAAAAAGCTTCCCCTTCAAAGCTTCTAAAAGGAGTCAACCCTGCTAACACCTTGACTTTATCTCAGTGAAACTGGTTTCTGGTCTCCAGAACTGAAGATTATATCTGTGTTGCTAAACCACTAAGCTTATAAGCAATTTGTTACAATTGAATAGGAAACAGACACAAAGACCGACATGGAAATTTTATTTCTATATATGGATAGGGAAAATTACAAAAATGAAACCACTCCATTCATAGTAACAGCAAAGACAGACTCAGGAATAAATGTAACAAATTATGTATAAAACCTCACAACGCTAAAATATCACAGAAAAATTAAATAGGACAAATGGAAATATATCCTGGGTTCATGGAAACCTATTAACTCTCCCCACGTTGAAGTGTAGGTTTCAACCAATGAAATTTCAAATAAAATCCTCATGTTTTTATGAGAAATTGACAAGAATGTCTAGAATACCAAATAATTTTGAAGAGCAGCAAAGTTAGATGACTTACACTACCTGCTTTCAAAATATAGAATCATAATCATGTAGTATAGATTTCTATTCCTGTGCCAATAGTAGAGACATGAAAAAGAATGGAGAATCTAGAAAGGCATTTATATGGTTGATTTGTGTTTTTTTTTTTAACGTTTATTTTTGAGACAGAGCATGAATGGGGGAGGGTCAGAGAGAGAGAGAGAGAGAGAGAGAGACACACACACACACACACACACACACACACACACACACACACACACACAGAATCCGAAATAGGCTCCAGGTTCTGAGCAGTCAGCACAGAGCCCAACGGGGGCTTGAACTCATGAATCGCGAGATCATGACCTCAGCCGAAGTCGGACACTTAACCGACTGAGCCACCTAGGCGCCCCTTGATTTTGTTTTTTAACAAACATGTGGGGGATGCCTGGGTGGCTCAGTTCGTTAAACAAAGGGGAGTATTTCCATAGTGAAAATCTTTGCAACAAGTAGTGCTAGAATAATTGGCCACCCACATGCAAAAAATGAAACTTGACTCTTCTATACACAGAAATTAACTCAAAATGGCTCAGAAACCTAAATGAGAACTCATTTTAAAACTATGAAATCTCTAGAAGAAAACCTAGGAAAAAAATCCATGACCTTGGGTTACGCAAAGGTTTCTTATATGTGACACCAAAAGCATCTTCTTTTCTGGCTTGTGCTTATTGTGAATAGAAAAAATAGAAAAAAATAGAAGAAAACTAGTAAGTCAGTTTTCATTAGAAGTACTTTGGTTTTTGAGCACACCGTCAAGGAAATGAAGTTACAGGCTGAGAAAATCCCTGAAGAAATGTCTAACAAAAGATTGGTCTCCAAAAAAATATATAAAGAGCTCTTAAAACACATAGTAAGAAAACAATTTTAAATTGGGCAAAATATTTTAACAGACCTCACAAAAGAGATAGATTTTTTCTTTTATGAATAAAGACTCCAAAAAAGATACACACATTTAACAAACACTCCACCCAACATATGCAATGGCCCACAAGGCACAAAGAAGCTAATCATTGATCAGGGAAGTTAAAATTAAACCCACATTGAGAAAACACTACATGCCCACCAGAATAACTAACATTAGAAACATTGACAATACCAAATGCTGAGGATGAGGAGCAACTGAAACCCCCATGCACTGTTGGTGGGGATACAAGAAGGGTACAGCTAGTTTAAGAAGTTTGACAGGGGCGCCTGGGTGGCGCAGTCGGTTAAGCGTCCGACTTCAGCCAGGTCACGATCTCGCGGTCCGTGAGTTCGAGCCCCGCGTCAGGCTCTGGGCTGATGGCTCAGAGCCTGGAGCCTGTTTCCGATTCGGTGTCTCCCTCTCTCTCTCTGCCCCTCCCCTGTTCATGCTCTCCCTCTGTCCCCCCCCCCCCCCAAAAAAAAAATAAACGTTGAAAAAAAAATTAAAAAAAAAAAGTTTGACAGTATCTTCTAACATTAAACATACTTACATGGGTACGAACCTAGAAGTAGAATTGTTGACTCAAGAAATAAAAACCTATGGCCATAGAAATATGATCACTTATAGCCGCATTCATGATAGCCCCAAACAAAAGCCACCCAAATCTCCATCAATTGAGAAGATATGGTATGTTTACACAATGAGATACTCTTCAACAAAGAGGGATGAACTACTGATACAAGGTACAAACAAAATGTGTGCACCACAAAACGTCATGCTAAATAAAAGATACTAAACACACACAAGACTACACACTGTTTCCATTTGCAGGATATTCTGGGAAAAGCCAAACTGTTGTGACTGAAAGCAGTCAAATGGTTGCTGGAACCAAGGACAGGAATTGGGGATTGACTGAAAAGGCCCTTTACTTTATGGGGTGATGCAAAGGTCCTAGAACTCGATTATGATGGCAGTTGCCCAACTAAAGACATTTACCAAGCTCACTGAACTTTATACTTAAATGTAGGGATTTTACTTATGCCTCACTAAAGCTGTTAAAGAAACCCACACAATTTTACAAGGCAGACATTACTCCCATTGGGCAACTGGGAGAAGAGTCTCAGAGATTGGGTAACTTATTTAAGGTTAAGCAGCCAGTCATTGTCAAACCCCAGCCCACTGGTAATCACTGCTCCATTCTGCTTGTTGGGATGTAGGAGACACTGGAAACAGCATGGTGCTGGTGCAAGTTCCTAGGGTTAGCAGATCCCCACCCAAGCTGGAGCCACTGGGGACTGCTCCCCTCTATAGAAATGCTCTGCACTGGGAAGTGTAGAGTGTGTCCTGGGCCAGAGACACAGTGTCTAGAGATTCTGCTGCTCTCAGAAGGTGCTATGGGGAAATAAGCACAGTGCACAGAACAGGGTTAAAACTCTGGCTTTGGTACTTAACAGTCATAACTTAAGCAAGCCATTCACCTTCTTTCAGCCTCAGTTCCTTAACCTAGGAAAATGACTTAAAGGCCTACCACCTCCCTTACTCAACTGTTGTGTGTTGAAAAAGAGTGAAATAAAGGACCAGATCCTTAGAAGCAAATTCCCTTCCTTTTCGCTTGAGAGAAAAACATTCAGACCTTAAGGATTTAGGTGGTGTTTTGAAAAAAAAATTCACTGAGGAAAAGGAGGATTTTTTTCATCAAGAGCCCTTCTGGGCATGAAAGTTATCTGGCCCTTAGAATTTCTACCCAGAATCTTGCAGTCATGAGGTAAAAAAGTACATGAAACTCCCTTTATTCTTCCCTTGCTTCATTTCTATGAAGTCTGACATATTAGGTTATCAGTAATTCCACAGATGTTTCAATAAAAATCAAAAGACATTATGTGAGTGTATATGACTTACCTGTATGCAAAAAAAAAACTTGCATTATTTGACATGGGGGGGGGCAAGAAGTAAATGTTTGAAACTATATGCCTAAATGGAATCGTAAAGGACTTTTTTAGAAATAGGAAGTGTTCTGTTAGGTCCAGCATATGATAGCCTGGAAGAGGTCACTGTGCAAAAATTGAAGTTTTCAAGTTTTGAGGTTTAAAGAGCTCAAAGCATTTTATTAACAATATTTGTCTACGTGGCATAAATGACTTTCTTCTTTATTACGCATGTCCACATGGGGGTTCTCATGCTTGACTGTATAAACATAACCTGAGGTGGTGGTAGAATGTGGAGAGCCAAGGTCCCCGCACCAAAAATTATTTCATATGACAGGGGTAGCACCCAGTAAACAATTGTTTTTTCAAACAAATAACCCCTCATGATTCTGGTGCAGGGAATTCTGGACCATACCTGAAACACATCCTATCTCAAGGTCCTTTTCCTGTCAGGAAAACTTCTAGTAGTCCTACATAAGGGGTCCCTAGTTTGTTTAGGTAGTAATTGGTGTTATAAAATAGGACTGATGATCAGATAAGCTTGGGAACACACTGATACTCATTAAGTTTATAGTGACATTTTATACTTGCTGTTAGTATCAATTATCACCTATCAATATTTTCCCCAATATGCACCAATACTGAATAATTCACCATTTTCTTGTTTTACTCCCTGTTTCATGTATGGTCTCCTTTCTCCAATTGGATTTGTAAGATCTTCAAGACAGGTATCTATTTCAGTTCTTTGTGCCATATAGAACCTTTGTGATAATTACTACTCAGTAAAGGGAAAGATAGGAGTATTGATTTTAGCTTAATATCACAATGGAATTAGCTGGAAAGGCAAGAATGCTGCCTTGTTCCCCGAAGCTTTATTATTACATTCCAGGTTCAGTTCTTTTGTTTCCTGAATATGGCTTTAAGTAAGTTTCCAGAGGAAGCCATACACTGTAACAACCAGAAGCTCATGGCAGGCCACTCCACATAAGGTAAAGCAATGTAAGCTACTGCATAGTTCACAGTGTAAAAAAGAAAATCCTGGATAAATGGCATGAATGCCACTTTGCTAGACTAACTTTTCCCAAAAGCTAGACTGTTAGGTTTTCAACACCCACAGCCACACAAAGGTAGTAACGAGGTTAAATAGAAGAACAGGATAATATATATTAAATCCACGTACATTTTTAAATCCATGTACATTTTAAATCCATATATTTTAAAGTATTTTTTTAATTTTTTTTTAATTTTTATTTTTGAGAGAGTGCACGAATCAGGTAAGGGCAGAGAGAGAGGGAGACACAGAATCCCAAGCAGGGTCCAGGCTCTGAGCTATCAGCACAGAGCCCGACGTGGGGCTCAAACCCACAAACCGTGAGATCGTGACCTGAGCCGAAGTGGGACACAACCAACTGAGCCACACAGGTGCCCCTATCCATGTACGTTTTTAAATCATGTACACCTGTGCCTAAAAACTGAAGTGATATTTATATTCATAGTGGAGATGGACAAACCTCAGATCAGAAAATCTAAAGTTCTATGTAAAATTTTGTCCGTTTCCATTTTTAGGGGACAAGTACATAGTGTAGTCATCTGCTTCACTACAGGATCCACAACTCCAAAGCAGTTTATCACACTCCGGTCCAAATACTATATTTTGGCTCATAGAATCATGGAATTTACAAGACCAAGATTAGTCTTGTATATTCCCCTGAACATTGAGTAGGTTTTAAACACTCTAATATAGGAGTTTTATTAGAGAGGCACTATTTACAGATCTAAAGCTGGGAGGTTCTTGCTGGTCTCTTGGAGCCAGATGTTTATAGATTTAAAGGGGCTCACTGAATAATCCTGGTTCCAAGTTGAACAGCACACATTCTTTCGGTTTTATAAATACAAAGGAGTCTATAAACTGAATGAAAAACGATCATTTCCGGCAATTGACTTCAAACCGTATTTGCTAAGGTAATATAAACCACTGTCCTCAATAGAGCCATTTTCTCCAGCAATCATTGGGCAATTTTCTCTGGACAAAAGAAGTCTTTTGTGCCACCCCCCCCCCCGCCCTTTTTAAGACTTGCAAGTCAATGGATGTTAATTCTTAGGGTATTTCACACTGATGAATCCTTAGAGCTAGAATGACAACATTTAAAACAATGTGGTACAGTCAAATGTGTAAGTTGCAGCAATTCTGCCCTAGGATTTCCATAGCATAGGTCATCTGTGTATTCATCTTTCCTTCCAGCAACTTTGGTTGAGGTTTACAGTAAGTATTTTTACTGCCGGGAAACATCAGTTAAACATATTGACAAAAGATTATACCAAGGGAGTTGCATCTTATGTATCCATTATCTGGGAAGAAAAGTATCTCAAAATTAAGTGATTTTTGGTAGCTCTGATATTACATTGGCATTCAAACAAAACTGACTGCCCCGTCTCCCCAATCATGGATTTATGGTGATTTACTTCCATATACTGCAACTAACCTTCATCCAACACAAGAAGACCAGCCATGGGAGTATTCCATCACAATAGAATATTTTACTCCTATTAGTGCTGATGAAAACAATTACTTCTTCACTTAGGCACAAAACATGCCAGGGTAATCTCAAAGGAAACCTAATACAGCAGAAGCATGGATTTTGAAAGTCATTTATTTATTTACTGTGGGCCCCTTTTGTGCTGGGGACTGAGAATAGGAAATACAGATATAGTCCCTGCTACCTGCGACTTTATAGCTCCCAATCCAGGGGTGTCACTAACCTTCCTATCAAGTTAGTTGCCTAGCCTCAGTTGTCTCATCTGTAAAGGAGAGGGAATCTTAGATACTTTTCATATGTATTCATTACAACGCTATTTGTTAGTTCGTTATCTAACAAAGAAGTAGCAGTTAGAGCTGAATTGTTATTAAACTGCTACTTAGTAGTTTTTAAGCGATAGACAAGTGATAGACAAGACTGAAAACACATTTCAGATCCTTTAAGAACAAGAGTGCAACAGCCCTAGGAGACAGGTTTATCAGAGTGCTCTATAGCCTAATGATATTTTATTTTGCCAAACATCTAACCTCCAACACCCTGCATAGTAATGGAAATGCAAACACCCTGATGGGTTACTTCAAACACAGATGAAAACTACAATTTAGGAATGTGTGAAACTGTGGCTAGAACCAAACTCGTGGGAGGCAAGCACAAGGAGGCTCATTTGTGAAGCTTTTCCCAAGGATCATACAACTCCCTGTTAAGAGCAAAACGTTTTTACTTCTGCATCAGCATCACTGCTGACATTGAACTAGGACTCAAGACCTGGTTTGGTGTCTTCCAATCTTCTTTGCCACTTAAATACCTTTTATCCCCTCTTCAACAAACTGCTGGTTTGGAAAGATCATGTCAGCAGCACTGGAAGAGTGTAGGCACATAGAAAACGGTGCTTAAGTGTTTGCTATTTGTACATGACTATTTCTGAGTTTAATTTAGCAAATGTTTATGATTAAGCAAAGTTACATTTAATGACTAGCTCTCATGAGGACAGAGCATTACCACATCAACCTAGTAACATTTTAGCAAAAAACCCAAGAAACCCAAGTGCTAGTGATGGTGTGCACCTTTATCATGGTAAATAAGTGAAGGCCTCTTAGAAACACTGGAGTGGTTGAAGAACATTCCGAATCCCAGGGTATGCCTTTAAGAGTCCAGGAAACCCAAGTTCAGAACAACTGTGTTTACAGTCAAGGTTCCCTTCCCATCTGGGAAAAAAAGACATTTTAAGTAGTCTTGTATGAACCATAGGTTAAGTTATTTGATCATTACTGTTGCCTTAATGTTTAAAAAAACATGAGTGAATGCTCCCTGTAGTGGATACTTTTTAGAGTCTGGTCCAGAGATCCCCATCTCTGTATCTTGTCTGTAGGGCTTGACCCCAGGCTTTTAGTTTGAATTACCTAAAATTATGTCCCTGGCCTTAGCTGGCTTGAACAGGGATAGACACCCACTTCTTGCTCTTCACAATTGAGGTACTGTGCTATTGAGGGATTACAGACAGGGTTCCGATAAGCCCAGGGCTCTTGAGGAAAGGTCCACGATGGCGCCTTCAAGCCCCCAGAGACCTGTCTGAATCCTTCCAACAATTTTCCCATTTTGGTCCAAAGTAGGTCAAAATGGTTTCTGTTACTTAGCAAACAATAAACCCTTAAATACACATTTCAAATGCTAATTTGTTAGAAAACCCAGACTATGATAGTTTGGAAAATATCAGATTCATCAGGGTTTCTATGGAGAATTTGAAGCAAACTTGTAACAGCACTCATTTCCAAGGCTCCAGGATGTAGGTGTAGGGGCTCTGTTTGTCCGACAGAAAAATCCAGTGCGTGGAAGGAACTGGGTACCATCTCCCCTAAGGATCTATTTGCATTAACTTTTTGACACAAGCCTGAAAGGCTTCTGGTTTAGGGTGTGGGGTGGGATCTGAACCCTGTCCCTAACAGGAATATGTATGTGTACAAACCATACACACACCTGAAAGATGCGGGTGGCACACACCTTACATAAGCCGTTTCTCAGAGAGGGAAGTCAGAGCCTCTAGAATAACTTGGGAGAAAAGGAGATGGTATCTGAGTCAGGCAGCAGGGAGTCCTAAATATCAGGTGGGAAAGGGTTAAGGAAGAAGACAGTGTGGCGGTACCCCACTCAACACCCCTGTAACATGGCTATCCCAAGGAGAAACTGCTGTGGGCAGAATCACAAGGCCATGTAGTACTTGCATTCCACACTGACCTATACTGGGATGGATTCCACATCTCCATGTCATCCGAGTCCCTTTGGCCTGATGAATCTGCAGCAGTCCACACAGAGAACACAGGCTTGGGCTAGCACCTAGAGGAACTAAGTGGGTGCTCATCCTAGCCCAACTGGTCTGGAGATGGCTCAGCCACAGGAAACCACATCATTCATTTCAGGGCAGAGGGAAGGATGCAGTGGGAACAGTTTCCCCACCCAGGCCTTGGAGCAGCTTGGGTACAGACAAACCGTATGGTTGAACAATTACACGCTCAAGTCCTGGAGGGCCCAGCAACATCCGAAGAGCCAGCAGGCCGATTTGTAGACATACATTTATACCTCCAGTGAACTGCCAGCTCTGTTGGAGAGGTAGCAGGGAGAATTTGGTCAGAGACTGAAATCAGCACGTAAATCAGCACAGCTTTCGAGGCTTTGCTAGCACAAAGCAACACAGGATAGATTAAGTGCCTGTGATCTGCCAGTGTAGGACAGGGTCTTAAATACACCAAGATACAGATCCGCTAAGATCGTTTTTAGGGAAAGTTAAAATGGGAGTACAATTCCTCACAAGGCTATGAAAATTCCTTCTAGAAGGCCAGGGAGAGGTTCTGGACTTGTGGTCACTGAAATGGAAGAGTTAGGATACTCAAAGCCTTCTCCCAAAAAAGGGAACTCATTTTAGAGATTAGCTACTTCATTAGGCACAATTCACTTTACAGTAGCCACGTTGATCATTTTAATAGATCAAAGGTGGTTACCTCAAGGTTTTGCTAAGTGAATACAGCCTAAATAGAGAAACTTGGTTAAGAAGCCAGTCTGCAGTGGGCACTTAGCCATATTTTCTCATTTCAAGTATATATAGGGGACCCTAACAAGTCACTTACTCCATGTAATCAGCTCACAGCTCTGCTTTTCAAATAAGAAGGGGAAATCATCTTTCCTTGCTCTAGCAATTAAGCTTGTGGAATTTGGCAATAGATACATTGTGTATAATATGTAGACCTTAACGGCCCTGGGAAGTTTATAGGCAGTTTGGGAACATTTCTTCCATTATTTCTAAATCACCCGGATTTATAATTGCAATTTCCATCATAAGCATTTGATGCAATAAGCAATTCTAAAGTGCTTCATAGTCTCCTAATGGCTTCAGTTTTTCCTTAATTCTAAGAGAAGATTGATTTTACAGTATCCTGGCTAGTGGAAGGCTACTTTAGTTTTCTCTATTAGATTAACTTCCACACAGCTGCATTCAGTTACTATTTACTTTCTGCTCCTTTCTTCTAACCCAGAACTAAGCTGAAATTCGAATGCCCTGGTAATTGTTAAATGCTAGCCACAAATGAACTTTAATCCTGCTGGTTTTATAGAAGACCTACTTTTGGAATCTTATTTTGAAAATGTCAAGGCTAGAAGTTTTGTCTACAAATAGTTTTGAAGATTGGCATATTCAAAATATCCCTAAATTTAAATTCTGCATAAATGTATCTGATCATACACAATTGAGAGGTGTCATGGTAGGTGCTGGGACATACATGGTATCTCTTCACCCACCTCCATTCTAAAAGATACCCAGAACTACCCCGTGGACAGAGAGTGGAGTATTAGGGTTATATAAAGACAGAAGAAAAAGTGAAGAGGGAGCAATTTGCTCATTTTGAATGAGAAGCAATGTCAAGGTGTCAGCATAGCAATTCCGATGGCAAGGATAGTGCATTCAGGTGTTGACAACTTCCCAGATATCTCAGGATCTCTTTGAAATCTAATACTGAGCCTTAACCTAAAATATGCCTTCAATCCCTGTTCATATTTAAAGCTTAGAACTAAGTGTCCTTCTAAGCTCTCTCAATGGTTTAATTGGCAAAAGTGGCAATTCACCAACTGGGCTTACTGGAAATACTTTATAGAAACAGTAGAGTCACATTCAATTAGAGACATATGTTAAATATTTAATATGCATCCAGCACTGGCAGGATCCTGTTTCTACTCTCAAGCTTATAGTATCATTTGGGAATTTAAAAATATATACACTTTTAAAGCCCAGAGTAAACTAAGCAACTGGAAAAAACTGAAAAGCTATTGCAGGCTAGACACGCCCCCTGTGGATTAGAGCCTCTTCAATTCACCCAAAAAGATACATTTTGGCACCTAAAATGCAAAGGTATGGTGATTCCAACCATCTCAGGGCCAAGTCATGGAGGTTTCGATTTCACAAAGCTGGTAACCATGAGTAACTGGGCTCCTGTCAGTCTTGCTAATCTACAGGACCAACCCCAGCAGCATCAGCTCCACAGGGGGAGCCTTTTAGAAATGCCTGTTCGAAAATCTCAGACCCCAGCCCAGTCCCACTAAAATCAAAATCTTTATTTTCACAAGATCCCAGTGATTTCTATGCACATTTTTAGGAAACATGTAAAGCCAAGCTTCTATGATTCATTTCTGTGAAATCTAGGTAATGTCTTTTCGAAGTATATACTTGACTGCTGTGTTGTCAATGAAAACTAGCCCTTCTCTGCAATATTTAAGATGAATAAAAGATAGATTAAACAGATTTTAAAACAGATTTCCCACCCCCGTTTTCCAGAGTATTCTAGCCACATGCCCATAGCAGCTGTGTTTACCTCTGTGATTAGACAGTACAATAAATGCACCTAGTGATAAATGAAATTGAATTAAATGCCTGATTGCATATACATGTTAAAACAGTTGGTTATTTCACCAAAACAATGGGAAATGTCTGTCATGCAAAAAATGCAAAGTAGGGCCAAGTAGACATACTGTAACAGTGAATAATTCTTTAATGTATTTATAGAGGAGTTATGGATTTCCAAGTTTGCCCTTTAACGTGAAGTCTCCTTTCAATGGAAACATTGCTGTCTAATTCCAAGTGCTTGGTTTGCTCAGACCTGTGGACTCTTCAGCCTCACACATTTATAAAGAAACTGGATGTTGGAAGAAAGGGACAGGGGAAGTTACTAGTCATCAATGATATCTCCATCTCGAATGTATGATACTGGACTTTGGCAGCTGATTGAGGGGGAATTGGACTTCTTTGGATGTGGCCCTTATAACTATCCTCAGACAGCTGTTTACAGTGCCTGAAAAATAGCAACTGCTCCAAGAACACAGGTTGTGAAAGTGAACAAGTGATACAAAGCACAGCAAAAAACCTTCCATGAATGGTAGAGATTTAGACATGGAGAGGAAGGCTAGATTTGTCCCCACATAGGACACGCCCCTTGTTGAGGGGGAGAAAAAAAAAAAAAAAGATCTCAGAGCACAGGTCAAAAAAAAAAAAAAAAACCTTTCTATTCCTTCCAATTCTTCTGTCCCCTTCTGGAAAATTCTTTCCAGAAAGAATTTGAAAGGAGTCCCTGTCTTTAAAGGGAGAAATTAGGAAAAACAGCCTGTAACAGAGGGAACAGCAGGGACTTTGAAGCCAAGCAAATCAGAGTTTGGATGTAATTGCCTGAAGTGTGTTTTCAATCCAAATTGCATAGATGAGTGAAGGAGCAGCTGCACAAGGATGAGGGAGGGGAGTGCTGGAAGGAAGTGCTAGGAAATAAAGGGGAAAGATACCAAATTAGGGCATCATGGACTTACTTTAATATTGCTGGAATTATTTCTCCCCTAATCCTTATTGTTTTATCCCTCAATACAAACGTATCGATTATGTGCTCCTTGTAGAAGAGTAAACTGTCCCCAACGCATGTAATATTGAATGTGAGAATTCCTGGTCATCCCACTTCCAAGGATAACCATTATTGACCATATTGTGTATATTCTATTTTTTCTGTTTTATAGGTTGTATTTTTTTTTATATATAATACATAATACTTCATATATATGTACATTGGGTGTACATAAGATAGTCATTGTGGTAGGCTGAAATAATGGCACCCAAAGTAAACCTTCTAATCCCTGGAACATGTACTGCCTTCCATGGCAAAAGAGGGCACTGCAGAGGTGATTGAAAATCTCAAAGATGGGAGATTGCCCAGGATTATGTGGAAAGGCCTTAAAGGCAATCATAAGCATCCTTAGAAGACAGGCAGGAGATTTGCCACACATGGAGAAGGCAATGTGACCACGGAGAAAGCTTGGGAGGGGACCACCATCACCGGAAGCTGCAAGGGAGGAACAGATTCTCCTCCGTAGCTGCCAGAGGGAGTGTGGCCTGTTGATACTTAATTTCAGCTTAACTGTCATATTGTTAGTAGAGGCAGGCTTTTGAGAGTTAAACGCATTGGGACTGAATCTAGAACACTGAAGACAATGAGATGGGTGTGCCTAATACTCATGTTTTTTTTCTGAACTACATTTACATTCTCCAAGCTAGCCTACCTTGGTTCAATCTCTGGGTCCACCATTTTCTAGAATATTTAACCTATTTTTAAAACAATTCCTCACAGTAAAATGTACTAGGTCTTGATCTGTCCTAGTTAGCACAATTAATTTTATGTGGAAACTCATATACAATGATTTTTAGGAGTTTTTTTTTTTACTATGAATATTTGAAAAAACTAAATTAGAACTACCCTATGATCCATCAATTTCACTTTTACCTATAGGATACAAAATACAGATTCAAAGGGGTACATGCATCCCAAGGTTTATAGCAGCATTATTAATAGCCACAGTATGGAGAAAGCCCAAATGTCCATTGGCTGATGAATGGATAAAGATGTGGGGTGTGTATGTGTGTGCACATGCGGGCATGTATATATAAGAAAGTGATAAAATGGAGTATTAGCCAAAGAATGAAATCTTCCCATTTGCCATGACATAAATGGAGCTAGAGTGTGTTATGTGAAGTGAAATAAGAAATACCATATGATAGCATATGTGGAAGTTAAACAGATGAATATAGGGGAAGGGTAGAGAAGAGAGACTCAGAACTATAAAGTTTGACAGAGGGAGGTAGGTTGGAGACGGGCTAGATGGGTACTAAGAAGGGCACTTGTGATAAGCACTGGGTGTTAAGTCTAAGTCCTGAGTCACTGAGTTCTACTCTTGAAACCAATATTGTACTGCATGTTAACTGGAATTTAATAAAACTTTTTTCCTTATTTTTGTCTGGAAAAGTAATTCTGTTTTTAATATTTTTGAAAAGCTGGTTTGGGCTAAAGAGAATACAGCTAGGTAAAATCCTAACTTATGCTTGTAAGACCCAGAAGCACAGAATTTGCAGAATCTTAAGGAAATCATTCGAGTCTAGGCGAACTGCCTCCCCCACATAAGAAAAGGACCAGTTACTGCCTATGGTGAGTAAGACATATGCATCTTCTAAAATCCCCCTAAAGGAATTTTGTCAAACTGGGAAGTTAGAAAATTTCCTTTGGCAAGAGTCTCTCCACATCTTCATCTGGGCTACTTCTCCCAGTCCTAGCAGACATGGATTATTTGTAAAGACAAAGGGTCCAATTCATGGAACTTTGTTTGAACTTTGGGGGAGGGGGTACTGAGCCTAGCTGCCAATATTTTCTTTTGGCTTTTTCTTTCATGGTTTTGGGCAAGTTGGACTGAGAATCATAATCAAGACAACAGGCCAGTTTCTAAATCTAATCAAAATAAACCTTTTGAGCATTTACTATTTATGAAGCACAAGGAGAAGCATATGAAGTAGCTGAAGATACAGGCTTTACACTGAAGGTGCCTCAAGTTAAACAGAAAAGCTGTTAGAGGAGGGCTCTGGGGGCTTGTTTCGTCATGCTAGAAATGAAACTTCAAACGAAAGGCTGAAGGGTAGGGACATTCCAGATGTGACGACACAGTGAAGGACACACCCTAGGTGACACAAATGGAGCGGATGGAGTAGGAGCATGCTTTGGTCATGTTTGGGGAAAGGGGCAGACTCCTCTGGGCAGAAGAGAGGGGAAAAGGAAAGAGCTGTAGAGGGACTTGGATGCCCGACAAAGGAGTCTGAACAGCATTCTTGAGATTTTGTGGCCTACTGAAGCATTCTGGATCAGTAAAGCTATGTGACAGAAAGGCACTTTGGGAGGATTAATTTGGATAGTGAGGCACAGAACAGAATGGAGGTGGCAAACTGGAAGTTAGGAAGTTATTACGGCCACATGGACATAATGAAGGCCAAAGGAGAGAAATGAAACCCAGAAGAAATTGGGGGGGGGGGGGTAGGAGGGAGAGTGGTAGGGCTCAGTGAGTAACTATGTAGGGGAGAAAGAAAAATGAGCTGTTTTAACCCTGGGTGGTTGGATTTCTCCAAAGTGAATGAGAATAGGGAAAAGAGACAGACAGACAGACAGACAGACAGAGAGACAGACAGACAGAGAGACAGACAGACAGACAGAGAGACAGACAGACAGAGAGACAGACAGACAGACAGAGAGACAGACAGACAGAGAGACAGACAGACAGAGAGACAGACAGACAGAGAGACAGACAGACAGAGAGACAGAGAGACAGACAGACAGAGAGACAGACAGACAGAGAGACAGACAGACAGACAGACAGAGAGACAGAGAGACAGAGAGACAGACAGACAGACAGAGAGACAGAGAGACAGAGAGACAGAGAGACAGACAGAGAGACAGAGAGACAGAGAGACAGAGAGACAGAGAGACAGAGAGACAGAGAGACAGAGAGACAGAGAGACAGAGAGACAGAGAGACAGAGAGACAGAGAGACAGAGAGACAGAGAGACAGAGAGACAGAGAGACAGAGAGAATATATGTTTCAAGGAAGTTGGCATCCACACAGGAATGTCCAGTAGCCATTTTCCCATATGGGACTGAAAGGAGTAAGAAACCAGAGCTGGAAATGAAGGCTTGAAACGCATCAGGACATAGGTGACATAACTTGTGGCATGAAAACAATCAGCATCTTTGGGACAGAACACAGCTTACAGGGATAGCATTTGAATAATGCTATCTCAGCTAATACCCTATCTGGATAGTCTGTAGGCTTTCAGGAAATAGAACTTGAAGGAGTGGTCTTTGGTCATTTTGTAACTATATCTCTGCATTATGTACCTTGAATTTAACCAATGGTCCTTAAGACGGTTGAATTAGGGACTTTGTACTCAACAGTTCTGCTCTGGATTTTCTTCATCATGTTGACTATCTCCTGACCTCCCCACCAGATAATGAAGTCATTGTGTATTTTGTGTAGCTTAAGCAACTTGAGAGATCAACTGAAGTTGACTTTTCCTTTTCCAACTGCACAATTAGAAGATGCCAGCTAATACAGTCCCCAAATATTTACTAAGCAACCTACTATGTGAAAGACCCCATTAGGAGCTGAACAAACCTCTTATTTATTTTCTCCCTTTTAATGCAAAAGGTAAGCATTACAAGTGTTTAAGTAAATCAAACGCAGGCTGGAAAAAGTCTTAAACCTAACATATGGAGTTAATGGTGCCAAGTTGCTTGTTTTTATAAGCACAAGAGCTTTTTAAAGCTGAGCACTCTGGCTACGCCCATTAGGTTCCACAGTCCCCATAGACTTTGTTGTATGACATCTGGTACTTTACTGCCTTAGAGGCTAAAGAGAAATACCATGCGTGCCATTTGCTTTGTCTCAGTGTTTCTAAAAGGTTCCCTTTCCACTTGATCTTTGTTAGTGGTAATATTCCAGGGTTTTAGACACTGAAGGTCTGGTGTTAATAGATTTTAAGTACTCCTGTCCATTCCTCAAAAAGGGAATATACAACTACAACCTGAACATTAGCTTTACTTTCATGAAACTTTTGAAGAATGGTATCTCCATATGACTGAATTTTTGGCCAAAATACACGCATTTTGGCTACAGAGGAAGACACAGTCAATATCAGGACACTGAGCGAGTCAGGTGCAGATGAACTAAAGACGCTGAGGGGAACACTACGGCAAACCCAGTAGGTTACTTTCACAAAAACTCCATTATCAAGGGCCAAAGGCTCACAGTACAGGAAAATGAGATTTTGCAAACATTTAAATTTCATACATCTTACTAGCTGTTGAGGAGGGCTTAGCACTGAGAGGTACTTTCTTTATAGAGGCTTTACAAAGGTTTGTGGTCTTCACTGCCTAGGATCAACACTGGCAGGCACCTTAACCTTATTTGATAAGCATTGCCTATAGTTCACAAACACTAGTCTACAGAGAAGATGCACCAGAGTCCCTTGGTTGTCATTTTTAAGACATTCCTAGGCTGTTTCTGGATATTCTGGTTCTATCTATACATTTGGGGTATGCATAAGGCATATCTGTGTTTGTAAAATCTGCAGGTAATTCTGATGAGCATTAATTCCACTCATTTCCTTCTAAATTAGCATTCTATGACTGGAAGAGTCTGAAAAGCAAGCTGTAACCCAGGCTGAGTGTACATTTTCCATATGTTAAGTATAGGCATCAATGCACTAATCTCAAGTGAAAAAATGATGGTCCTTTTCTAGTGGGACAGAATGGAGTTTCTAACTTATGAACTTGTAAATCTTGGTATGTAACTATAGCAAATGTAAGAAGTGCAGGAGAAACGTCCTGTTCTAGGATTACCTTGAAGCATTTGACATTTCCCTATTTCTTCATCATATGTTAGAAGAAGAGATTGGGAATAAAATGATATACCCATGGCGTGTAAATCAAAACAGAACTGAGACTTCTTTCCTAGTCCAGTTCTTCTAAAATATGCCATTAGGGGAGAAATTTAAGTCTCACATTAGTAGCATTTTAATAGGAATGGGAGAAGATAATCTACCCTCTCAAAACTACTACTGCTATCTTCGCCTTACCTCCTAAAAATAACCTAGAAAAACAGCCCTATGATGCAAAAGCATATTTAAAAAAAACATGACTGTAGAGCTTTAATATATCATGCACATTCTTCTAGGTCCACATGTGCCCATAACTCATTTAATAGCTTCGTAGTATTCCATAGACCCATCTTGATTTATATGATTTTTTCCAGTCATCCCCCTACTGGACTTTCAGTTCTTAGTTTAAAAAAAAAAAATCACTCAGTGCCATAATAAACATTGCAACACATGCTAATTTTGGACAGATGTTCTCTATGAATGGGATTGACCTGTGCAAGGGTATGAGGATCTTAACTCTTAGATTCTGCTAGATTGCTTTCCAAGGAGTTCGTAGCAATTTCACACTTCCATCAGCACTGTAGGAGTTCATTTCTCCCAAGCCTCACCAACATTGGTGAAATTTCAAAGGATTTAAAATGCTCAATCTGTTGTGTGAAAAAAATGGCATTTCATTGCTTTAATTTGCAATTCTGTGTATGAAACACACCTTTTTGTGTATGTTGGCTCTTTGCATGTCCTTTTCTGTGAATGGCCTTCTAGGATAAAATATTCTTCTGCACACCATGTACAAAGGAAATTCCACATAGATTAAAGATCGAAACACAGCAAAGTCAGAAGAAAAAAATGCCAGAATATTCATATCAGTGAGAAGAGATGCTTGACAGTTTAAACAAGATAAACCTAAATGCCACAAAAGAATTAAGGTAGGTTTGAATTTATAACCATTAAGATTGTTTAGTCTTTTGCCTTACAGGAAAAAAAGGAAATGATAGATTGCATCATAATTTTTTTTTTTTTTTACACTAAGTGATTAACATTCCTGATATAGGATTCTCTCAAAAACAAATACAGGCAAAAGGAAAAAATAAAAGGCAGTGATTTTTTTCCCCACCCTGACTCAGTCTGAGGATTCTAGTGTTTAAAATATAGGCAGAGTACATGTTTACATCAGATTGTTGAATAGGAGGTGGGTCTCCTATATGAGGTGCCCCCTCTTCCCATCTGTTCTCTGCCTACAGAGCCTCTTGGCACTTGGGTCTGATTTCCTCAGGTGGTGTGTGGTCTTTGGTAAGCTTCATACACCTACTAATCACCTTGTGAGTTTTTTCCTTTTGACATTTCCCTCCAGCCTTCCCTTTCAACTCTGCAGCCAACTCCCAGCAGCCCCACGGTCTCTTCAAGTCCATAATGAATATTCAGAAAATTCTGTACATGAAACAGCCCCACTGAGCACCATTCACCATTTCAGGTATACCCTACAATGGAAGGATCACATCCAGTTTTATAGTTTAGAAATTGAGTTTAGGAAAGGCACTTGTGGGGGCACCTGGGTGGCTCAGTCGGTTAAGCATCCAACTTCAGCTCAGGATATGATCTTGCAGTTGGTAACTTCGGGCCCCACATCGGGCTCTGTGCCGACAACTCAGAGGCTGGAGCCTGCCTTGGATTCTGGGTGTCCCTCTCTGCCCCTTCCCCCTCTCAAAAATAAACATTAAAAATTAAAAGAAAAAAGGCACTTGTGTTGCTTTTATATACAGGATTTAAAGCACTTTCTTATATTCCAGTGTAGATGTGGAACACCTGAGAGTTCGCAAGTACTTTGTAAGGCCTAAGGTATTAGATAGTCTTTGGACCAGAATCTTTTTTAAATCTACAGTTAAAAATAATCTGATCAGCGGGAGCATCAGAGACCCCTTGCTCCTTATCCCTTACTTGGAGACAGCACATCTCTTACCAACTACCTTCTGCTATAACGCTACTTCAGTAAATCAGCATCATTCAAAGCCCTGCCTTGAATAACATCCTCAAAAAGACCTTTCTGCCTTATTAGTTCCCGCCTCCCCTGAATAGGTAGTACCCTAATATTTCTTGATATCACAGTTGTAATTAAGGTCTGCCACCTCAAGTGGAGTATAAACACAATGAAAGGACCACATTTTTTTGTGGGATGCTTAGCACAGTGCTAGGCTCATAGCAGATAATCAACAGACATACATTGAATAAGTGAAAGTCACAGTATCTTAGATCATGCCTCTTTGTTCACTCGTACATGGTATAGCTCTTTTACAGGCTTCACAAGAATTGGGGCTTTGCCCACCTTATTTATTCCTAGGCCTATGGATTCCTAACATCTGGAACTTGGGACATATAGGAGCTCAATGAGAATTTAATATAGGTTCTAGTATTATGCTTTTGTTGGCAGACTTGAAAGTGGTGATCTCAAAATTCCATCATTTTTCAGAACTCCATGAATGGGCATGCTCACAATAGTTTCTACATATGGTACTCTCCCCTTATCCAGGTTTTCAGTTACCTGCAACCAACTGGTCTGGAAGCAGATAATCCTGACAAATCCTCAAAATGGTCAGTAGTGTTCATAGTGACTTCACAATGCCCAGGGTCATTGACCCCACTTCAAATTATCTCAGAGGCAGTTGGTCTCCCGTCACAAGAAGGGTGATTACAGTACAGTGTTTAGAGAGGGACTGCATTCATCTTTTATTACAGTGTAGGTATTACAATTCAGTTTATTTTCTTCTTATTGTACTTAATTTGGAAGTTTACCTTTATCATAGGTATTTATGTACAGGAAAATAGGTCTAGTATATGAAGGGTTCAGTACGATCTGCAGTTTCAGGGCTCCAATGAAGGTCTTGGAACATACTTCCACAGACAAGGCAAGTTACTGTGCTTAACTTACCTACATGTCTTTAATACCACTACATTATAAAACATACACAGAAGTTAAAGAATGAGAAAGTGTTGATAGGTGTTAGACCATTTTTTTCTGTATGACAATTTGTTACCCAGAGTTACACTGCAATCAGTCACAAAGTTAGCTGCAAAGCTAATCTTTCCAATTTTCTTTAAGAAAACGCCTGGGTTTTAAAAGGCAGAAATCCCTTTAATCAAGGTTCTAGAATGCAGGAGTGAGAGGCAAAGAAAAATGATTTGCCAGTGATTGAAAAGTAGTTTTTATTCAGACGTTCTTTTTCTTCTAGTTTTCAGGTTGAGATTACTGGGAAGGGAGAGAATCAAACATCCATAAATCAGAGGAGGTCTACTCACAACATGAGAAGCGCAAAGTACTGAAAAGTCAAGTATGAATTAAGGATGAGGAATTTTGTCTGACAGTGGCATAGAAAAATTTATGCAAACTTTCTTCTCAATCCATGTCCTACAGAGACAAGATGAAATAGCCCCCAATCTTCTTTGGCAAATCAGAAGACATTCAACCTAGACTAGGTTCCAGTTATGATCATGGCAGCTTTAAAGAGAAACTGATGGGTAAGACGACTACGAGTAAGTATTTTTCCTGAGTTTCTCAAGATATGAATGGGCTAGCTCAGTCTGGGAAAAAATACATATAAGGAATAGATCTAAAAAGCATAATGGATTTTCCCTCCAGTCATTTCAAATGTGTTTTTCCTGACCCGTTATGTTACCTTCTAAATGAAAACCTAAACACAAATTGAATCAGTGTGGTATGGAGACCACCAAATTTCTATTTGAAAGTCTACTTAAACACACATACGATGCTGGTTGTTTCCGACATTATTCTAAACTGCAAAGTCTCAAGTCCTGCTCCTGTGTTTTCCAGTTTCCCCGGTGTCTGTGACACTCAGCAAGACAGCCGCTTTGACCATTTAATGCTTCAATACCCAACCATCTCATTTTTGCTCAGAACTTAAATGAGCATGTCGGTTTTTCTTTTCAGTCATTAGTTTGGCACTGAGTGCTGTGTTATTAAGTGACTGACTTCTGATTTTTATTTGTAATGCTTCTGGAACGGTTTTGGCATAACAGAAGCTGAAATCCTTACTATATTGTTGCGGGATGGGGAGATTTACACATGTTAAAGATTAATTTTTTGCTGAATGTAAGTTGTTCGTACTTCATATAGAATTCATAAATATAGGAAGAAAAAAGTCACCTGTAACACTGTTACTTGGGTCATAACAATCACTTAATATTTTAGGGCATTTCCCCCCAGTTAACCAGATAATAAGAAATCCTCAACTTGACCTGTTAGAACAGTTCTATATCCTGTTTTCTCACCATTTCAATTTGTATCTTGAACCCTTATAATAGGCACATTCCATAATATGTACTGTAAGTAACCCTTTTCATATTGTTGAAAATATATGTAGCTTCCTAGGTTTTGATGAAATTGGTGATAAACCTCTTTCCATACACTCTAAGTATTTGCTCACATTTCAGGCTATTCCCTTAGGAAAGCTTGTTAGAAATGACACTACAGAGGATATATTAGTGTTGACAATAGCTTATGTTTATTTGTTAGGCTCGGTCCTAAACACTCCACATATAAATTTAATGTTAGTTCAGTCTTACAGATGAGGAAAATGAGGCACAGAGATTAGGTAACTCTCTAAGGTTACACAGTAAGTGGAAAAGCTGGGATGCTTAACCCCAGGCTGAGGACTGAGCTGGTGGCTAACCTTTATGCTGTATACTCTAGTCACTTAAATAGGATCTGAGCAGATCCTTGGACTTGGAAGGAATAGACCATTTAACTGAATCTCTGGATGTTACAGAAAGGCCCAGAAAAATTAAGTGACCAAGTCAGATAGCTAATAGCAGATCTAGAATTTACATGTCAACTCCTCATACTGTAGTCCAGAACATGCTATTCTAAGCATGGTCCATGAACCACAGCATGGACCCCACCTGGGAGCTTGTTAGGAATGCAGAATCTCAGGCCTTACCCCAGTCTTCCTGAAGCCAAGTCTGCATGTTAACAAGATCCCCTGGGGATTCATCTGCTCAAAGTTTGAGAAGCTCTGGCAATACACTAAACTTGATGAATTCTTGGTATTTCAATGGAAAAACTGCATGTAAACTGCTAGTATTTCCACAGCAAGAAAAAAGTTCTCACTTAAAGCTTATACTAGGTTAAACCATATGAAATTGTTTCAGATAGACGGATATTGGTACCTTAGTGTGGTTCAACTTCAGTGGGTAGAAAAGTAACAATAAAACTTACAGGTATTGGCAGTTTGTATAGAGATCAAACTTAAGAGGTTCTTTATTCCCAAAGAATAGGTTACTCGGGAAGAAAAAAAAAAAGTAACAGACAATTACAGTGCAAAGTGAGAAGTACTACTGGAGAGCATTCTGAGACCTCTGGAGAAAGTTAAGGGATATTCTGGAAAATACACACCACGGAAGAAAACAATTATTTGCCTCTATTAAAGGCAAAAAAAAAAAAAAAAAGGCAGGTATGCAAGCCTTAGTCAAAGGTTTAAATGGGCACCACTGTAAGCTTCTCAGCCTAATTAAAACCAATTGGTTAAGAATATAAGGTGCTCCACAAAGTTTGAGAGATACCAATTACCATTTGAAAAACTAAGGACTATGTTATCCTTCATAGTGATAGCAGGTAAGGAGAGTTTACACGTCTTACCACTTAGGGTGCATGATTGTCATGGGCCCCACTTTTGTTTTTATTTTTTGAAGTTAACCGGTATTTTTAGGTGGGGCGAAATGAACTGATTTCCATTGTACTATGAGAAGAATATTAGGAGTAATACTTAACGATGCAATGCATTTACCAGAATCTGAATAACCTATAAATAAGTGGCATGTGTTAAATATAAGAGCCTTTAAGTATTTTCAAGTCATTCTTTTTATTTATAGCAATCTTACTGTTACAGAAATGAGACTGGGCCATTATATTGGTTTTGCATCTTTACACTGGTTTAGAAATACTTAATGGGGGGGGGGTTCGTTGAATTGGTAATTCCATTTTAGCATTTAACTTTTTTTTCCTCATAAAGAGGCCTTTTCTAGAAAGAACCAACCTACCAGTTGCTGGGCCCATGGTAAGCTATTCATCCTGTAGTTAGATGTTCTATAGAGAAGTTTCATTAAAGGACAAAAACAAATGCCTTTTCACATACACACACGGAGGCAACAAAGGCCAAGATGATGGCAAGTCATTTGGCAGGTCATGTTTTCTAGAGAAACCATTTTCACAACTGGAAAGTAATTCTCCAACTTTGGGACCTTCTTAGCATTTCTCAGTTGGTCCTCATCTCCTTCTTCCACAACTCCTTAGCTCAAGTCAGACTTTGACAGATACAAATCCTCAGAGAGACCAATTTCCTCACAATTTCTAGCTAGACATTCAGATTTTACTAAAACTTGAATACTGCCATGCGAAGCATGCTGAACTCCACTTAAGAAATGCTGTAAATTTGAGGACACTTTGAACCACAATGGCACTCTATTTGATCAATTCTGTCTGTTCAAATTTTCATTGTTAGATTAACAAAAAAAATTTTAGTGTTTATTCACTTTTGAGAGAGAGAGAGAGAGAGAGAGAGAGAGAGAGCGCGCGAGCATGAGCAGGAAGGGGGCAGAGAGAGAGAGAGAGGGAGACGCAAAGTCTGAAGCAGGCTCCAGACTCTGAGCTGTCAGCACAGAGCCCGATGCAGGGCTCGAACTCACGAACTGCGAGATCATGACCTGAGCCCAAGTCAGACTCTCAACGGACTGAGCCACCCAGGCACCCCAATTGTTAGACTTACTTTAAAGGAAGCCTACCTGTACTCTCCAGGGCCATTTGGTTTTTGTGGTGCTTAGAATTTATATGGAGATCTGAACGGGGTAACAGTATAGGAACTGCAAACTTACATTGTTACTGCAGTTAAACAAAGAGGAGCTAAAAGGAAATACATGGACCATAAAATCGGAGATAAATTGGAAGGCCTTTGGTTCACAAAAATTATTCAAAGACTCAAGAGGTTAAACTCAACATGAATTGAGGACTTAGAAGTCCTGTGTAATCTTAAAGGAGTTCACAGGTTTTCCTTAGAGAATAAAATGACAAAGTCAGGGATTACTTCTCTAAATTTGGTAAAATGGCAATGGCTAACAAGAGTTGACCAGCTGGTGCCCATTCTGGCAACTATACAGGAAATAGCAGCTTGGCCTCACATCTCCCTAAAATTCAATGCTGTTCAAAACAAATTTTAAGAGGCTGAGAAGCAAAATATCTGTGACCGAAATTGGGTAACCATTTGAGTGATACCTGAAATGCATGGAACAGGGAGACAAGGACAGGAGAGTGGGGAATATCACACAAAGGGACATAGAAGTGGCAGCTCTCCAGATCCCCACATTCCCCCCCCCCCCGCCGCAGCCCTGAGGGGGCAAATTGTTTCTATTTCTCACTACTGTCTTTATCATTATGAAATCTGGTCTGGCAGAACTGCCTGCAAATGTCAGCAGTTGAATTCCTAAATTTATTAGTTTCCTTCCTTGCCTGCCTTCCCCAATCCTTTCCTACCCCCTTCCGTTCACCTAAACTTCTACTGAACATGCCAAATACTATTTAGAGACTGGTAGAATACAAAGGAAATCTAGCACCTTATTTTCAACTTGCTTGTACAACAATTTTCTTCCTTGAAAAGGAAAGATAGGACACCCACCAAAAGCTACTAATACCCAGCAGTCTGTTGGTGATTGCACTCAAGGACAGATCAAGTACTATGGGATCACTGAGGGGGAGCAATCACAGCTGATTGGTGGGATCAAGGAACCCCTGTCTGAGGAGTAGTGTTTGAACTGGCTCATGAAAGGCAGGCAGGCTCCAGAGGGAGGGAAAAGGAGGGATTACCCAGAATTGTGTGTCACAAAGACAAGGGCACAGAGGAAGAGGTGGAAGGGATTGTGAAAGGTTTTACAGTATAAACAAAAAGGAAAGAGTTATTTGAAGGGGAGGGGCAGGGAAAAAAAAAAAAGAGTAACTACTACCATCAGCTCAGTTGCAGCCATGCCCACTTGGTGCTTGTTTCCCACAGGGGTTCTCAAACATTACGCTTACAATATGTTAAAGCCCATACTGCTAGATCCACCCCAGAAGTTCTGTTTTTGTTTTCATGTGGGGCAGATTCTGAAGCAGACTCCAGGCTCTGCGCGGTCAGCACAGAGCCTGAAGCAGGGCTTGAACCCACGAGCTGTGAGATCATGACCTGAGCCGAAGTCAGAAGCTTAACTGACTGAGCCACCCAGGTCCCCCCACCCCAGGAATTTCCTCACGGGGAGTTGGGGGAGGGGATTAGTGGGTGACATGAAAATCTGCATTTCTAAGAAGTTCCCAGATGATACTGATGCTGCTTGTCTGAGGACCAATGTCAAAGGATATATGGCAAACAGGCTATTTGCCATTTCTATTTGCTATTTCCTCTGCCTGGAAATTTCTATCCTCAGATATTCACATGGCTCCTGGGCTCCTTTTATTCTTTTCTCCTGACATTCTTTATCCCTGATCTATGCTTTATCTTCATAATCTTTATCTTAGCACTATGGTTTAATTTTTTGTCATCCAATTAGAATGTAAGTCCAGGAGGGATTTATTCACTAGTGCCTAAAGCAGTGCTGTCATTCCCAGCACCTAAATTTCTGTGTTCTTAGGTTTTAAAATAGTACTGGGCACATGGTAGGCAGATAGTGTTGACTAGTATCAAACAAAACCCCTAGGAATAAATTTAGTCCAGGAGGTAAAACACCTGTCCTCTAAAAACCAACACTGAAGAAATAAAGACATATTCCATGCTCATGAATTGGAAAATTGTTGTTAAAAAGTGTCCATACTACCCAAAGCAATCTATGGATTCAGTGCAATCCCTATCATTTTTTATTTTTTATTTTTTTTAAACAGAGCTAGAATACTAGAGTTTATATGGAACCACAGAAGACCCAAATAGCCAAAGCAATCTTGGGCAGGGAGGGGGGCAAGGGACACAAAACTGGAGATATCACAAGATCAGATTTCAAGATCTACTACAAAACTATAGTAGTCAAAACTGTACAGTACTAGGGCAAAAATGGACAAGAGCAACACAACAGTAGAGAACGCAGAAACAAACCCACACTTACGTGGTCTACAGACAAAAGGAGGAAAGAATGTACAATGGGAAAAAGATGGTCTCTTCAGCAAATGGTGCTGGGAAATCTGGTCAGCTATTTAACAAAGAATGAAACGGACCACTTCCACACACACACACCCTCAAAAAAATAGATTGAGGGCCTAAATGTGAGACCTGAAAACCATAAAAATCTTAGAAAACCTAGGCAGTAATTTCTTTGACGTCAGCCTTAGCAGTATTTTTCTAGATCAGTCTTAGACAAGGGAAACAAGAGCAAAAACTATCAGGACTACACCAAAATGAAATGCTTAGCACAGCAAAGGAAACCATCAACATGAGAAGGCAACCTACTGAATGGGGGAATGCATGTGATCTCTCCCATTATGTATTTTAGATAGTAACCCGTTGAGAATACAACTCCACAGAATCCCAGGATAATCTGGGTCATCTTTGGAGATAAAGAAAAAGGAAATAGAGGGTTATTTGAAGGGGAGGAGCAGAAAAAAAAAAAAAAAGGTACTAACCATCAATAGCTCAGTTGCAACCATGCCCACTTGGTGCTGGTATTATCCCAGAATAATCTGATTAAAAATAGGCAGAGAACGTAGATATACAGTTCTCCAAAGATGACCTATAGGTAGCCAACAGACACATAAGATGCTCAACATGACTAATCAGCGAAATGCAGATCAAAAGTCACATTGAGAGCTCACCCCACACTTATCAGGATGGCTAAAAATCAAAAAGATGTAACAAGTGTTGGTGTGAATGTGGAGAAAAGGGAACCCTCATGTGCTATTGGTGGGAATGTACACTGGAACAGCTATACACCATAGTTTTCAGAAACTATGGAGGGTTCTCAGAAAATAGAAATACCATATGACCTAGTAATTCTTCTAGAGATGTACTCAAAGAAAAGGAATATACTAAGGAGATAGATGTACCCCTGTACTTATTACAACATTCACAATAGACCAGATATGCAAACAACCCCATTGTGCAATAGATGAAGATGTGTACACACACACACACACACACACACACACACACACACACAAGAATACTTGTCAAAAGAATGGAGGAAATCCTGCCATTCACAACAACATGGATGGCCCTAAAGGTTATTATGCTAAGTGAAAGAAGTTAGAGGAAAAAAACTGATTTCACTTATGCATTGGAATCTAAAAAACAGAACAGAAACAGATTCAGATACAGAGGACACACTGATGATGGCCAGAGGGGAGAGGGGTGGGGGATGGGCATGATGAGTGAAAGGGCAAGGCTTCTGGAGGCTTCTGATATGGAATAAAGAAGTCACTGGGATGACGCGCACAGCATAGGGAAATAGTTCATGATATTGTAACAGCATTGTACAGCGACAGATGGTAGCTACACTTGCTCTGAAGAGCAGAGCTTAAGGTGTCAACTTGCCAAATCACGATGTTGTACACCTGAAGTTAATGGCACTGTCAACTATACTTTGAAAAAACAGTGTTGACTGAATAACAGAAATGGTCTTGAAAGAGGTGGGACTGGGACCTACGTGGTTTGAGTTAGAGAGGATGGAAGGTGAGAGAACTCAGGCTGTACACCACATCACCTCCATCTCATCAGTAATGCTATGCATCTTTGCTTTTATTAGCAAAAGGTTTGGGGTCCGGGATGGGAGGAAGGGAGGTGAAGTAGAGTAAGGGCTTGAATTAACTGGGGAGGTTTTACAAGAACGATTATGAAGGCAAATTAAGTTCTGAGGGGATGAACACCCTCATTTTAGGCAAAGGAAGCCAGGCAGGCTGTATTTCTCTGAAACGCAGAAGTAGTTTTTCTATCCAATGGTCTATTAAGATGATTTTCTACTTGTCATTTGCAGTCATTCCCCTTTTACTGACACACAGAGACCTGAAAATTCACACGGGGGAGTCCAGTTCCCCGTGTCCTGCTTTTCTGTCCTGTAAGTCAAGGGCATAGAATAAATTTTTTCAGCAAGTTTCTTACTCCAAACATCTTGCTACACAGGCTTGTCCCAAATGCCTCTACACTTCCATATGTTTAGTAATTTTGATGCCAAGTAAATTGCAATCACATCATCCACATGTACCTTCCATGGAAAAAAGGACTGATATGGTTAGGGTCTTATTACAGCCTATCATACTACAAACTGTGTCTTCATTACATTCACAAAAATCTCAAGTGGGAACTTAGACATTTAGAGGATTCATGAATTAGATAAGAAAATCTAGAAGGTAGATAGGGGATGTGAAAACATGGCAAATGAGGTCACGAGTACAAGTGGTCACAGGTGAAGTGCAAAAATAAGCACCTGCTGAGGAAACTTCTATGGTACCACACATTCTATCATTTAGCAGTTGGCAATAGAAGGCTGAAGTGCCTTCTATAAAAATACAAAAACCACCTGGGTGGCTCAGTTGCTTAAGCATCTGACTCAGTTTCACTCAAGTCATGATATCGCAGTTTTGAGAGTTTGAGCCCCATGTTGGGCTCTGTGCTTATAGCGCAGAGCCTGCTTAGGATTCTCTCCTCCCTCTCTGTCCTTCCCCCACTCACGCCACCTGGGTCTTTAGAAAGATAAACTTGAAACAAACAGAAAAACAAAATACAATGTGTATGTTAAAGGTCCAGAAAGAGTAGGAAGAGGGTGGTCCACCTGATAACAGTCACATTTTCATGATCCATTCACATCATTGGACTAAAAGCTCAGCCCTCAAGAAACAGACCCTGCTGCTCACTCTACTTTGAATACTTCTAACCCTCCTTGGGGATAAGGAATAAGGCATCATTGGTATCGCTGGTACTTGCTAAGCATAGTGGGGGGAGGAGGAAGGATGGAAGGACTGAAACGATGGAAGAGGACCTCCAATCCTTAGGTAACTGACAGGAAGAGGGAGAAAGGAGCCCCATTTTTTGGCTAAGATGACACAGACATTGTCACAGATCTTTCAGTCCCAAGAAGATCAATCAATTTTATAACTGGTTACCTACATGAGAGCCTTTCCAACTAGTAGTAGACAATTAATACCCTAGGTTATATCCCAATTTACAAAGTACTTCATTTTGTAAAATGTTAACAGAGGACACTGGGTCAAGGGTGTATGGGAATGCTCTGCACTATAAAATTTAAATTTAAAAAACAAAACAATCTTTCATCAGGTCATTTAAGTCTCCATAGGACCAGGACTTTAAAAAAAAAAAAAAAAAAAAAAAAAAAAGGAAAGAAGCCAGCTAACCCTGTGTAGAGGAGACCCAACTCCATTTCTTATGTATAGTGTTTTTCTTCTCATTCCTACCACCTGACATAAAACATGGACATACTCCCCTACCTTTAGTAAAAGCAGGAACAAAACCCGTTCCACTAGTTCTCAACTCTCTACTTCCACTTCCCACTTCATGGAGATGTTTCTTGAAATTACAGTCTACACTCCCTGATTTTCTCACATACCATTTGTTTCTCAACTTATCATGCTCTGGATTTCCCTCACCATTCATTCCACCAAGAGCACCTCTAAGGAGAACACGATTTGAGGTCTTTAATGGCCAAGCCAATGGATACTGCTTTACTGTATTAAATGTGACTGGCCTCACCTTTCTAGAATATTTCCCTGGGTTTCTTTATTGGCCTTTCTATTTTGTTTCTCTGACTGGCTGTCCCACCCCTCAACCCCACTACCCGGTTCCACCTTGGTTTTGGCACTTTGTTCTTCATGTAATGAGTGCTTCCTAGATGTTCCATTATACACTTGTGGTTAAGAAATTATATTTATACATAAGTTACTGGCATATACTACACAGCCTAGAGAGCTCTTGAGCTTCAGAGCCATCTATTCAGTTGGGCACTTTATAGTTACCTCAAACTACAGGGCTGAAGTACTTACCTTCTCTGCAAAGAGCTCAGTTCTGTTACCCAATCATAAGGATCATTTTACACTATTTCTGCTTATCCCCTTTAGTTACCCAATTGTGAAAACTATGTAATTATTTAATTGGTTCCCTCCTTTCATTACTTCCAGAAGCCAGGCTCTGCCACGTATTGCTGTGGTCACTATGATATCCATTCTTTTGGCTCCAAATCTTTAGCTTTCAAGTCTCCCCTTCTCAATGATGGCAGAGGGAGCTTTCTTCAGGAGGAAGAAAAAAAGTCCTCTAAATTTCCTTTGTAAAATTCTTGATTAGCACCCTGTCATCTTTGGGAGAAACCAGAACTCCATATTATGGGACATAAAGGGTTTCATGACCTTGAAGGCTTACCTCACCTCTCCTCACTCCCAGAGAAGTGGCATTTTGGTCATACTTAATTACTCTGATTTTCTAGACTTGGACTGAATGCTCACCTGTAGTTCTTTGCACAGGAAATATGTTCTCAGTGCCCCGAAAGCCTTAACCTAATTTCTATTTGTTCTTTATGACTGAGAGGAGAGCCAGGTCCTTGGACTCCCAATCATTCAAAAGAAAAATGTAAAATATCTTGCATATTTAATAATTCACTTTGATTCCAGATTCTTATCTTTTAACAACTCCTCTCACAGCCCAAGAGCCTTTTTGACTTTCTCCACTCTTTGTCCTAGATTAAGTGACCCTCTCCTGTACTTGGTCAGCACAGAGTTTTGTCTGTGGGCACAGTGATGCCAGAGTTGAATTGTTTACTTGCCCAAGTTACTCATTATGCCGTGCACATGAACCGCTCTTTTATCTGTAGTCCCAGATGAGCAGAGGGCCAGATACACTACAAATATTTATGGAAATGAAATGAAATCCTCCCTCATTAAGCACTTCCCAGCCTTGCCAAATCCCTTTACTTCATCCTCAATAACCCTAGGGAATAGGGAAGACTAAGATTTCTGGATTCACCAAACTGTTTAACAGTTAGGAATGCTACAAGTCCCGCCCAGCTCTGCAAATCTTATTTTGAAGCTGGGCTTCTTCACATATTCAGTAAGGGGACTGAGCTCTTATTTTGTGGTCTCTTTCAGTTCTGACACTGACTTCAAAACCATTTACAGAATAAAAATGCACATTTCGAATCCATGTGAAGTACAGAATTATAGAAGCCCATCTGGATACACTACTTTAGAAGAACCAAGTAGAAGGGAAAATGGGTTGGTAGTTATTAAATATCAGGGTGACCATGGATAGATGCTGATTTCCTAGTGTGTTCTCCCCAACACCCCTCTTCTCCATCTTCAGCCATTATTTCATAGTCTTCTATGCAGCCAAAGCCCTCTAATCAACTGTGGCCAGTAGGGAGGGACATTAAAGGACTGTGGTCTTAAAGGAGAGTGACCGACCCTTTCTATGGGCCTGCTGGCTGGACTGCAAGAGCTAGAAGATTCACTGAATCACACTTGGGAGTGTTGAGCATGGCAGAGAGACAGGACAGAGAGCCTAGTTCTCTGGTACCACCAACTATACCCGCATGGATTTCTACAGAAAAACTTTGTTTAAACCATCGAGATTTGGGGTTATAGAAAAAGAAACCTACAACAGTATCCTCAATAACATAATATTTTATGATTTTCAAAGTACATGAAAGTTTCAAAGTACTTAGAAGTTTGCTTGAACTTTTAGTAAAATCATTTATGAAATTTACTACCCAGAGCTACCTGAAAACTTCATAGTTTACATTCTACTTTATCCTAAGAAGCTGATGCCCAGAGGCAAATTGGGCAGGGATGTTTGGCAATGCAAATTCTAATCCTATAAACCAGTTATCTGAGTGCTCATAATGAACATAACAAGTCACAAGACATTTTCTGATCAGTGGTTCCATTTACACAGGCAAAAAGTTTAATGCTTTATGTAGCTTTTACAATATAGACTGAAGTTCTGAAATAGTAACCTCCTTCCTTGCTTTTCAGGGAGTGGAAGTGATTATGCTTAATGGTATTACCCAGAATGTATCTGGGTGCCATACAATAAAGGCTCCATTATCCGATTGGGCTCCAAGGAGAAAGTGGTCCAGAAGCACATAAAACACTTCTCTTTATACTAGCTCAGTGACAGAGGGAATGCAGATCCCAGACAGGCAGTACTCCATGGGGAGCTCAGGTCAGAGGAATAGAGACCTGCAGCATTGCAAGCAAAGCAAGAGGCCTCAACACACAGAAGAGACTGCAGGGCATAAAGCTTTGGGTATAAACAGCTGATAACCAGCACCTACAAGTTGCACTTTGATCTAATGCAGAAGGAAAACTAGTTATTCTCCCGTTTATAAGGGCCAAGAACTCAAAGGAACTTCCAGAGAATACTGAAGACCTATTTTATTGGCCACATGCTGACTTGTGAAGAATAGGTTCAAAACCAGCCTTAAAACCCACTGTACATCCTTAATTCCTAATGCCCCAAATCTGTATCACACACATTTCAAACTATCATTCATGATCTGAGATGGCTCATTCTTGCTTTAGGCCCTCATGATGAATGGAGCCTACCTGTTTTAAGGATGAAGCAATGCTGAAGCTATTTCTCTGACCTGATATAGAGGAGTCTCGAGGCTGAGGAAGAGTGAAATCAAGACAAGAGGACCAGAGAGTCTGACACAGAGGCCTTGAAGGCCAGGCAAAGGATTCTAGATTTGATGTAGCTGGCAACAGGGAGCCACAGATCTTGGACCAAGAGAGGAACACAGTCTTATTTTAGAAAGATCATCAGTGTGATAATGGACTAGGTAAAGGTAGATCAGGAGAAAACTACCTTAATCTAGGCTGAGATAAGGAAATCCCGAACACAACTGGTAGCTGTTGCAAAGGAGAGGCAAGGACAAGTAGGATACTTTTTATAGGAATAGAAGGAGCTAAATTTGCTCTCTGAATAGTTGAGGACGTGAAGTAAAGCTCATTAAAAAGGCAAATATAGTGAATAAGAAGGCTGAACCCATGATTTACCATCCAGATAAGGACCCTGCTCAGACTGAAATGGGGCATTGCCAATTACCAGGCCAGAACAGCAGATTGCCAGTCTTGGGCAAATCAGGATTTCTGACCACCCTACCTGAAAAGAGCTTTAACTGCCAACATAGAGGAGGACTCAGATTCACACAATCAATTTGATCTCCAACTCTAGCCCCAAGTTTCTGGAAGTTAAGGACATTAAAATGAAGCCACCATCCAGGGATAAGAATAAAAAGCTGCTGTTGAGACACCTAGGGGAATAACCAGAGAGGTAAGGTGGAAAATACAAGGCCTCTGAAATTCAATCTATGCTACTGAGTCACTGGATTTCTCAGTTATCTTTTCAATAGGTCACATCCCAATTGGGAACCTCCTTGCTTATAGCATTTCAAGGACCAAATGGCTTTAAAACCACCACTACCACCCCTTTATTTCCTTCAAGTCTTCAGTCTCCATATCCTATGTCCATGAAGGACTAGTGAAGTTGACAAGTTACTAGGGTGGGGGGTGGCAGTGGGGACAACAGGGTTGGGGCTGGGTGTGTGGGTATAGCATGGACCCTAAGCAGAATGCATCAGCTGGCTAGTGGGCTGGAACCAGTCCTACACACATGTACCTATGGTCATGGGAAAGATACTTAGTCCTTGAAGCTGCTCCCCTAAGAGGGGAAATAACCACACAGACAGGTGTCTTCAAAATGGGCAGGGCAGAATGAGGAAGGAGTGTGTGAGGTCTTGGCAGGCAGATCAATACCAGTGGGTTCAAGATTTTGGCAGCAGGACATATGCTCTCTCCTCCCCAGCTGAGCTATAGCAGGGCTGGGGGACCAGAAATAGGCCAGGCCTGGAAGAGATTTCTATTCCTCCCTTCTCGGTTCAGAGATTACTTCAATACTTAGTGTCTGATCATCCCATACAACATTTATACATTGTCTACTAAGGTGGTGTGTGGGGCTATTTTCTTTACTAAACTGAAGACCATCAGCATGGACTCTGTTGGTCACGGTTCTTGGCACAGGGTATTACTTGAATGAAGGCACACATCCATGGCTACTTTCTGTGCTTTGTAGTGACCACCTAAAATTCCTTCACCTTCCATTTCCTATCCCTTATTAGAAAAGCAGGTAGACATCAGTGACTCCTCACCCTAGATAAGAACCACAACTAAACCTTCAGTTTTATCTACATAATCCACACCTTATCCTGAAACTAGCAGTTCCCCAAACAAGGTTAAACCTTCAGTTTTCCTTAAGAGCAGTTCTTTCCCTCTCCCTCCCCCCCTCCCCCGTATCTAGACAGGGGATAGTGTGAAATAGAGCTTGTCAGGTCACACCCAGCTGGGTTAGAATCCGATCTCTGCTCGTATAGTGACTTTGGGTTAGTTAGCTCTGAACTTGGGTTTTACCCAGTCTGTACCTCATTTAGCTTATCTGGAAAAGAGGGATACCCAGAATTACATGAGGTTGTTCAGAAATTTTTAAAACAGTTGATATCAAGTATTGGGAAGTATTAGCTACTTTATCACCCTGTTAACTTAGTGTCAAGAACCATACAATAACCTCCTATTGCATTCAATCCTCACAATTTGAGGAAGGTTCTCGGATTATCTCCATTATCCCAGATAAGGAAATGGAGGGTCAGAGAGGTTAAGGAGCTTGCCCCCAGGTAACAGAGCTACTAACAGTGGCAAAGCACAAATGGAAACCCAGACAGTTGAACCTCTGGACTTTCAAACGTTATGCTCACTGACTGGCACGAAGAAGATACTGTAGTTCTAAAAATCATACCCACTTTGATTTTACACCACTTCCAGAATTTGTTTCATGGCCTTAGAGTATACACACACATGCACACAGATTTCAGGTGATGCAGAAGATCCTTGTTTTTTTGCTTCAGATATAATCACAGAACCATTAAGTCTGCTTCCAGGAATTCATGGCAAGGAAAAAAAAAAAGGCAGTGTTGCTTGTGTAGGAATCCCACTGACTGGTGTTAAACACAGAAATGTTGGACTATGGATTTGTAATCCCTGAAGCCTTCTGACAGTATCCATCAATACCATTTGAAATTTTTGTGTACTTGGCTTCATTTTTCTATGTATTTTTAAGATTTCTCTTGTAATTATGTAATACAGCTCTCTAAAAAGGTATTAACTTTTGTCAAGTTTTCCTGGTCTAATTCCTCCCCCACCCCCAGATGATTCAATTTGCCACTTACTAAGCATTATACAATTGGCATTGCACAACTGTTAATAGTTTATGTAGAAAGAGGACTGAGCTCATTAGCTGCACTCAGGAAGCATGCTGGTCTGCCTGGAGTGTTCTGTTTTATTCAGGTAGGGAGTCCCACAAATGATAATTGCTTATTAGACTCAACCAAGACATACAAAAATGATTTACTAACATCCAAGAAATAGGGTTGCTCCAGGGGTGCCTAGGTAGCACAGTTGGTTAAGCATTGGACTCTTGATCTCAGCTCAGGTCATGATCTCACAATTTGGGAGTTCGAGCTCCTCATAGGGGCTTAACTATTGCACCAGGTCATCCATCAGGTTTTTAGTGTTTAAAAAAAAAAAAAAAAAAAAAGTATTGAGAGAGGGAGGGAGAATCCAAGCAGGATGCGAGGCTCAATTTCATGACAGTGAGACCCTGACTGGAGCCAAGGTCAAGAGACGCTTAACAGACTGGCCACCCAGATGCACCCTCATCAGGTTTTTATTTGCGGAAGAGCTAGACTTGCACAAAGTAGTTCCTGAGTAAATAAAGCAAAATAATCCCAAACCAAAGTGGCATTTCTGTCTTTGGTAAGGAGAGAATGAGAATAAAGCAAAGTTAAAACCCATTTTTGATGGAAGTGTTCTGAGACACTCCTGGTTTTACAGCAACTCTAGGCTTCCACAGTGATGGACAAGGCTACTTTCAGTTTTGAGTGTTTCAGCTTTTTCCTCCAACTTTCAGACATTTGGTAATTTATACATTTGGGACTAACTTACATAGCAGCCAAAGGGAAAACGGCAATTGAGGCTTTCACTGCAGAACAGACAAGGTAGTTCAGCTTCCTCCATAAAGGTTCCAGTGGTAGCAAACCCTAAAGCCAAGTCTCCACTATTGGCCTCGTTTCCTCTAAGCGGCACTTAGGGAAGTGCACACACCTGCTCAGCTGAAGCAGGTCCGGGAACTTGGTCAACACCACATAACTGAGATAATGAAGAACAGGGCCACAGCTGAATGGAGGAGCAATCCTAGGTCACACGGGCCCCGAGATAGATTATCACCTGGTCTGACGCCAGCCAGGAGAGTCAGTAAATTCTACAGCTGGGCCTGCGCCACCAGTCATTAAACATGGTTCCCTTGCCCAGATCTCCAAGGGCAAGGACATTACAGAATGTAAAGCCTGTACCATGTGTCTAGGAGTCTGGAAAGCAGCCTTCAGATGTTCATGCCTTTCTGTGCCTCCCGGGAACACCCTGGTGTAAAAACTGGGGATTGAGTTATCTATAGCCCTTATCTCAGCCAATGCCTCCACCCCCAGCCTGCACCCCCTAAAATGGAGGACAGCTTTTCTGAAGTTTCCTCTGCAAGCACTGTATTCAGGAGACACAGTGAAGGCAGTGCTTAGATTCTTTGAGCAAGGGAAACATTTGCTTTCTCAGGGTCATACTTCTGAACTCTTCTTTACACCATTCCTGTTAAAAACAACTTTGCCTTAAGATCCCAGGCACTACCTGGTCCTACTCCGCATCTAGGTGAAAAACTTTCCTCAACTGGTAGTTCTTCAAGGATTGGGTCAAAAGATCCAAGACCTGGTTTTCCTCCTCTGCAAAATGCAATTGAGCTAGATGAGCCATCGAAGGTTCATTCCTGCTTTAAAAATGCAGCAATGCCCTAACTTCCAGATTCGAAGAACCACCCCCCTGCAAATAGGAGCAAAGCGCTTGCCGTATATTCCACAGCAAGCCTTCAGAATAAGGTGCATAGTCACACTGCTTTATACGCAGCCCTGGGCCTCCTTATGAGAGGCAAACGTGAACTACCCTAACCTGTGTGGGGGTGGGGAGGTACCTCATTGTTTTCCCCGTTTAAGTTCCTCCCTTGAGAAAAATACGATAGCTTCACAATTGGCTACTTTTATTCTGCTTATTTTGAGTTGGCTCATTTGCATTGTTCAGATTTGAAGATCTAGTAACTACTCCGTAGGTTAGCAAGTACTCACACACCCTCACACACCATTCTCAATCACCATGGAGTTTCAACCACTCCTGTGTACAATTCTGAAGGAGAAGTCTTCATTTTCAGGTCATAGTTCACATGGAACAACAGCATCCTTCCTACGGAGCATCAACCAAGGCAAACACCGCAAATACTGGCCGTGGCTCCTCCAAGGACAGAATCTCATTCAACTGCGGGCCACAGGCTGGCCCACTATAAGAAGTATGAAAAGCTACAGTTGGGACCGTCACATTCTCTCAGTGAGCTAAACCCAAGAGCCGGGAGCTGCACGCACATTTTACTTTAGGAAATGTGACCAGGAAAGTGTACAGATTCACACAGAGACCACAGACGTGGGGGGAAAAGTGAGGCATGTTCAGGAGCAAATCAGCGCCCTCCTCCAACTAAAAGCCATATAGGGAATGAAAGTCGCTCCACTCACCCAGCGTAGCGGTTGCTATAAAGGTGGCTGTACCCTGGTTGCAGAATCTTCAAAAAGAGCAGGGAGAGAGGCAGAAAAGCAGCTGTCCGGCTCCTAAGCTTCCGGAGGAACGTCATGGTGTTACAAGGAGAGGAGCTGAAAGTTACTTACAGCAGTCACCCGAGGCTGGAGGGAACTCACAGTGCCGCGCCCCCCCCCCCCACCATGGGCAAATGCTCTCTGGGAGGGGGTGGGGGGAGAGAGCTAAGAGTAAAATGTGACACTTCTTTCCAGCCACAGGGGGGAAAAAAGTCTAAGCAGCCGAGGAAGGGAAGTTGCTATTAAGACTTGGTCTTGGGACGAGAAACAGCAGCACGCACTGCCCAGCCCAGCAGCTGAGCCTGATCCTCAGTCAGGCTCCCCTAGAAGGGGCTGGGCCTCCCCTGTGCTGACTCATGGCTGGGGTTCCCTGGGTGCTGCATCCTTTGAGTAACTCCTCTCTGGTTTTTTATTTGTCTCTTGCTTGACAGCTTTAGGCCGCTCGCTTTCCTTGGACTTTTCCCTTTCTATTACCTTCCACACAGCAGGACCCTCCTCTGAATGCAAATGATTTGCCTGAGGATGAGCTAAACACGTAAGCATACGTAGAACATTCCAGGCTTAAGGTTTTGATCTACCATAACAAATTTCTACATGGATTCCACATACTGAAGTGCCTGGTGAATAGCCCTAACGAGTTCGTGCCCAAGGGTAAGTCCAGCCCCTGAACCTGAACAGACAGCCTGGTCCCGGCTCCTACCTGTATGAAGGGGCAGCCGCTTCGCTGGGCTTCAGGAAGCTCTTCCTACCCACTCCCCGTCAGCAGCACCCAGACCCGCTGCGATTTCAGAGGTTCTTATAGGGAACAGGAGGCTTCCATGTGCTTTACTACCTTCTCTCACATTTGGAATCATTTAGGAAGCCAGACCATTTAAATCAGAACTCCTGGGGGGGGGGGGGGGTGGGATCAGTAATTTAAAAGCCTCCTCAGGTGATTGCAGTGTTCAACCACCACGCTGGTCTAGAGCGGAGCCTCTCAAACTTTAACAGGCATAGAAATCAAATCACCTGTGGATTGTTAAACTGCAGCCTCTGATGCAGTAGTTTGGGCCTGGGGCCTGAGATTCTGCATTTCTAAAAAGCTTTCAGGTGATGCTCATGCTGCTGATGTTTCCACCACATTTTGAGCAGAGCTGTACTTGAGAATGAGGTCTGCTTTTTCTCCTCTCTCTCAAAACTAGGGGGGAATAAAAAACTTTGATGATGAAAAAGGCATTTCTTTTTTTTATCCACTTGCTCCTACCCATATATACCAGAAAACCCATCTGGGGGCATGTACTTTGCTCTAGTAAATAAGAACGGCGTTATCTAGAGTGACTAGATATGGGGAATACCCCATGCCAAGGCCCTGTACTACTCTGGAAGAGAGTGAGAATCAGTGTCTCTCTATACACTCACTCAAACACTTTCCAAATTTCCTGAAGAGTCATAGCCAAGGATTCTGTACCCTCTAATATTATAGCCAGAACACTGTTTAGAAGAGAAAGTACCCAATCTTTCCCCATGGTCTCTACATGGGGAGTTGAACCAAACTCATAGGAGTTTGGTTTATAACACAGCTGAAATGATTTTCAGTTAAAATGATTCTCTAAGGCTTCCTTAACTACCCCAGGATTAGTTTAATCTCTTCTCTGTGACCCCCTAATACCTGTATGTTTTCTACTGTAGGGTATAGTACATTGAATTTAAGTATTTGCCTCATTCTCTCTCGAGGCTGCCTTCTCCTTGAGTGTAGAACGGTACCCCTTTCATCTTTGTATGCATTTCCTTATATCTCCTAGAGAGAACACAATGTTTGCTGAAGCAATGATCAGCAATGTTTGTTGAGTGAATGATGAACCTGAGAAGGGATTCATTCAACATTTACTCTGTGACTTCTGTATCCACACAGAGGAAAGGATGGAGGCTCTTGAGGAGTGGATGGTCCCAGGTCTCCTGGTTTTGTTTCTTGTTTATGTTGTTGTTTCCTTCCCTCATGACTTTCTGGCCCAATGCTCTGGTCTTTGTAAAGTGGTCAGGCTGTTCTGCAAGGTTCATGGCGATGCTTCCTGGGGCCATTTTGACAAGGTCAAGAAAGCCTATGTAACTATGAATGAACTGTGGAAATAAGAGGTTATTTTGTAAATAAAACACTTCATTCCTTTGCATTTCACTATGTCAGAACAATGTATAAATCTGTCATATTATATCACAACATTAAACTAGGAATGTTCGGTCTCTGACTGGGGATTAAGCTCATCCTCAAATCATTCTGAAGGATTCAATCCAGTGAGCACGTTCAGCAAAGACTCTGCAGACTCTGAGACCAGGGTAATCATTTCCTGGACCATCAAAAATGCAAGAGACCCTGGAGACATCCTGTAGCCTTCCTAAAAATTTCAGATCAAAGAGAGATTCTCAAACAATAGAAGTCATTCCTAGCAATCTTCCTCTGGTTTTCTAAGGACCAGGTTATCTGATCAAACTTCTCCTGGATTAGATAAGCTCCCATAAAATGAGTGATAAATGGAGTCCATTTAGCAAGTGGGAGGGGAAGAGAATGGCTTTACAGATAGATTCAAAGATAAAAGTCCCATTTTTTAGGCACTGAGAGGGAGTGAATTATTAAACCAGTTAGAGATTTGGACATGGAAAGATGAGAATTTCTATTTATTGACTATGCCTTTGTCATATTTTAGTGGAAGAGTGAAATGTTTTAAAAAGAAATACTACCCTACAGAGAAGCAAAAGGAAACTACAGTTGGGAAAAGAAAATGTCATTCTTGATTTGGGTGCATTGTTGTCCATGATTAGATAAGTTTTTTTTATTGAAGTGTAGTTAGCACACAATATTATTTTAGTTTCATATGTATAACATAGTGATTCAACATCTATATATATTATGAAATAGTGACCACAATTAGTCCAGTTACCATCTGTCACCACAGAAACCTAATACGACATTGACTATATCCCCTATGCTGTACATTATTATTGCCGTGGCTTATTTATTTTATAACTAGAAGTTTATACCTCTTGGTCCCCTTCACCTATTCACCCCCCCTCCCTCCACCTCCGAATCTTCCTCTCCTCTGGAAACCATCATTCTGTTTTGTTTATCTGAGTTGCTTTTGTTTTGTTGTTTAAATTCCACACATAAGTGAAATCATACAGTATTTGTCTTTCTTGGTCTGACTTATTTCACTAAGCATAATACCCTTTAGGTTCATCCACGTTGTTATAAATGGCAAGATTTCATTCTTTTTGTATGGTTGAGTTATTACTGTTGTATATATATGTATGTATATACCACATCTTCTTTATCCATTCATCTATTGACAGACACTTTGGTTTTTTCTGTGTCTTGACTGTTGTAATTAATGTTGCATTGAACATGGGAGTGCATGTATCTTTTCAAGTTAGTGTTTTCATTTTCTTTTTTTTTCTTTATTAAGTTTTTAATTTAAATTCTAGTTAGTTAACATACAGTGTTATATTAGGGGTATAATACAGTGATTCAATAATTCTATACATAGTGCTCATCATGATAAGTGTACTCTTTAATCCCCATCACCTGTTTCAAACATCCTCCTACCCACCTCTGCTCTGGTAACCATCAGTTCTCTATAGTTAAGAGTCTATTTCTCGGTGTGTCTTTCTCCTCCCCGCCCCCCCCCCCCCCGTTACTTGTTTGTTTTGTTTCTAAAATTCCACATACAAGTGAAATCATATGGTATTTGTCTTTCTCTGACTGACTTATTTCACTTAGCACCATATTCTCTGGCTCCATCCGTGTTGTTGCAAATGTTAAGATTTAATTCCTTTTTATGACTGAATAATATTCCATTTTGTATATATACCACATCTTCTTTATCCATTCATGTATCAGTGGACACTTGGGCTGCTTCCATGGTTTGGTTATTAAAAATAATGCTGCAATAAACATAGGGGTGCATGTATCCCTTTGAATTAGTGTTTTTGTATTTTTTAGGTATATACCCATTTGTGCAATTACTAGATCATAGAGTAATTCTATTTTTAGCTTTTTGAAGAACCCCCATACTGTTTTCCATAGTGACTGTGCCTATTTACATTCCCACCAACAGTAAGAGGGTCCCTTCTCTCCACAATCTGGCCAACACTTGTTATTTCTTGTTTTTCTGAGGATAGCCATTCTGACAGGTATAAGGTTAATATCTTATTGTGGCTTTATTTTGCATTTTCCTGATGGTTAATGATATTGAGCATCTTTTCATGTGCCTATTCATGTGCCATCTGTGTCTTCTTTGGAGAAATGTCTATTCACATCTCCTGCCCATTGCTGATTACATAACGTTAATGCCCTTTCTCAATCTGAATTCTATGATGTTGTAGGGAAAGATTTTGCAAAACATTTTCTTAAGTATATGAATGAAAGCCCTGAAAATTTATTTTGGTAAAGATAAATGGAGGAGAAGTTAAATGGGTATGGTTGGGCAACCCCCCAATTACCTCAGTTGGTTTTGTGCTCATTCCTCAATGTCTTATTAACACAGACCTGTTGCTTGTCAGGCATCTTTTATGGCCTTTTGCTATTGTCCCAACACATGAGGAATTGGCACATGTGATGTTAAGTTACTGCCTTATGCAGTCTTGGCAATTCTGTGAAGAATGTTGTGAAGCTTCCTTTAACAATGCAACACTAATGACTCCCACCCAACTCTCTTATTCAACACCATCAGCCATCCCTTCTTGCCTCTACATCTTTAATCTTTCTCTTGTCAACTATCCATATTTCTCCTATCTTTAAATGCAACCTACCTTTCTTCTATTTCCAGACTTCTCAAAAGTACACTCTTGAATTCTGACAATATGCTTTCCATCCCTACTTATGATGCTTATTATTATTATGCTTATTAGTATGCTTTCCATCCTGAACACTTATGAAACTTTCTCTTAAAGATCCATGGTTATTTCTAAGTGGGAAACCCTTTGTTGTCATTCTGCATTTGTATGGTTTCTAAGGCTATTTGTCACCACCACCACCACGCCCCTGCCCTGTTTGAAACTCTTCTTTCTTGTGATTGGGGACATTGTCTCCTCCATTCCTCTCTTTCTTAGAGTCCCTCTCCTATTTTTTAACTGCTTACAAAGTTGACATTCACAGGGGTGTTGGCCCTCTCTCTTCTTGATGTGCTGTGGACAGAAATGGCTGGAATAGTTTTGTGGATGAGAGTGACTTGATTTGGGTCTAGAAGGGAAGGAAGGGTTTGGCCGTATTGAGATAGGAAAGCTGGAGAGAGGTGGCCATTATTATCAAGGAAACATCATAAACAAATACAAAGGATGTGGTCCTTGAGTTTGTGAAAGTTGGTGCTGATGGAAGAGCTAGGTAGATAAATAAATACAGAGTTATACTTGGTGGTTGAATTAATTATATGCAAACAAATCACAGATTCTGTGACAGAAAGTTAAGGGGGAGTAGATTACATATGCAGGGTGTTCTGAGGAAGTGGACCTTCAAAGCAAATATGAAGAGCTGGCCATAGCAAGAAAAGGGTGGTGGTGGGAGTGAGGGTGAAGACGAGACCATTGCTGGTAGAGGGAATAGCACAGGCAAAGAAGTGCTGTTCAGAATTTACAGTCCTTTCTCCAGTCAAGACAGGATAAAAAGCAACATTCAGGGTCCTCAGTTTGGCCTTCAAGGCCCTTGAAAACATTTTCATTTTTATCTTCTTCAATATTTTCTGAATACTCTGTATCTTTTCCTTCCTCTGGGTTGGCTTACATTTATTTGATAATAATGGCCATCTCTCTTCAGCCTTCATGTCTTCTATCCAGCCAAATCCTTCCCTTCCTTCTAGGTACAGTTCAAGCTAGTCTCATTTCTGTCCACAGTGCTCACCTTCTAAGCACTGATATAGTCACTCATGTACACCCTTATGTTCTGGTGTATATAGACACTTAATTCAGTATTACCATTTATTATAAACTGCTTGAGGGCAGGCACTCTATTGTGTACATCTTCATGTTCCACAATGCCTGGAGTTCTGCTGGATCCATAGTTGACATCCATTAACAACCAAGTTGTTGGCTTACCTTTCAGCTTAGACCTCCTGGGACCTTTCAACTGTTAAGGGGAGCCCTTGTCTAGAACCCCAGAATGCACCCTTATCCTTGGCTAGCTCTCTCACAAAAAGAGTCTTGCTCACTAGGATGAAAGAGCAATTTGAAGCAAGTGTTATTGATGGACAAACCTATTATTATATTTTTAAGCACTTGTAATTATGTTACAAAGATGTTTTATAGAATTTATGGAGCAAAGCCCAAGTATTCTAATGCAGGAAGGTGGGAACAAGTTCTATCTGCTGAGTCCAAGCAGCCAAAGGGACTTCCCATCTTCTCCCTCTCTTTGCCTTTTCTTTCTCTCCCTCCTTCCCTCCTCTTCTCCCTCCTGGCTCCCCTTCCTTCCTGAGACCTGTCTCCAAGGTTCTTATGAAGAGAGACGGTAGGGAAAACATAGTAGATAAAAATACTTTAAAGATTACTACTTCAAATGACAGAGAAAGGATGTTTGTGTTATACTGTTTGTAACATTAAGTGCTTTAATGAAAATTAAGAAATTTGAGATGGATGGAGCATAAAATAGAGATTAAGAAAGTTTGATTAGAATAAAGTCTAAAGCAGGGCACCTGGGTAGCTCAGTCTGTTAAGAGTCTGACTCTTGGTTTCAGCTCAGGTTATGATGTCACGGTTCGTGAGATCAAGTTCCACATGGAGCCCCATGTTGGGCTCTGTGCTAACACCATGGAGTCTGCTGGGTATTCTTCCTCTCTCCCTCTCCCTCACCCTCTCCCTCTCCCTCTCCCTCTCCCTCTCCCTCTCCCTCTCCCTCTCCCTCTCCCTCTCCCTCTGTCTCTCTCTCTCTCTCTCTCCCCCCTCCCTTTCTCTGTCCCTACCCCGCTTGCACATGCATGCACACACACTCTCTCTCAAAATAAATAAACTTGAAAAAAGGATAAAAGTCTAAAGCAACAGTAAAGCAAATGATTGAAGAGCTACTCTTTTATCCATTTGCCTAGGGCAACAGTTGAAAAAAAGACAAAAACAAATAAGAATGGAAAAGTAATGACAGAAAAGACTCAGATATAAACAAGACTTTTACAAAAAAGATGAGGTAGAGGGGAAATTTCAGATATAACAAAGATCAAGAGAGTAGGTCATGGAATCTGGCCTGAGAAAGAAAAGCCGGGAGGAATGAGAGAAGTCAGGCAGGCAGTAATGCTTTGTGGTCAGACCACTGGACACTCAGGCAGAGGGAGAAGACTGTTTCCCTGGTGCTGAAGGACAGAAAGAGTAAATAGAAAAATAAAGGAGCTCTATTCCAATTAGCTTAGAGATAAATGTATACTTTGAATATCTCTAAAATTCCAAGAAAATATGGTATTTGAGCTAATAATACTGTTAGTGTGCTACAGCTTTTTTTTTTTAAAAGCACTCTTGCAGAAACTCAGAAACATTTTAAGAATCCATGTTCACATAATTAAGGTAAAACTTTGGCAAATAGGACTAACTGAGTAATTTTGGTATGATAACAGCAATATTTACCAATGTTGAATATAATATAAAAGTGCATTTTTAAAATTCTATTTGGGCATGCTTTATCTAAACTTATGAAGGTATACTGATTGTTTATAAAAATGTGAAACTGTGTATTTAAAATTCATTATTATTCAAAACACTAAATTGAAACTATTTCAATAGGAATCATGTTTTCAAGTATGCCAGCTTGACGATAATTTCTAAGATCTTTAGGGAACTTAACAATAAAAAGACAAATAACAACTTGAAAAATGGGCAAAGGATCTGAATAAACATTTCTTTAAGGAATATATACAAATGACCAGGAAGTACATGAAAAAGATGCTCAACCTCATTAGTCACTAGAGAATTGCAATTAAAAACCACAATGAAATACCACTTCACACACACTGAGATGGCTGTAATCAAAGACAATAATGAGTGTTGGTGAGAATGTAGAAAAATAGGAACCCTCAGACATTGCTGGCATGAATAGAAAATAATTCAGCTGCTCTGGAAACTGTTTTGTAGTTCCTCAAAAATTAAATGTAGAGTTACCATATGAGCCAGAAATTTCAACCGCTAGGTTCCACTCAAGAAAATTCAACCGTATGTTCATATCAAAAGTTGTACACAGATGTTTATAGAGGCATTATTCATAATAGCCCCGAAGTGGGAACAACCCATATATTCACCAACTGATGGAGATATAAACATATTGTGGTATATTCATACAATGGAATATTATTTGATCATAAAAAGGGAGAAAATTTTGATACATACTGCCAAAAACAAAAGGCCACATGTTGTAGGACTCCATTTATATGAAATGTACAGAGTAGGTAAAAGCAAATAGACATACAGGTAGTATATTAGCAGTTGTCAAGAGTGGGGGAAAGGGGAAAATGGGAAGTTACTGCTAATGGGTATGGGGTTTTCTTTTGAGAGTGATGAAAATATTCTGGAATTGGGTAATGGTGATGGTTGCACAATCTTGTGAATATACGAAAAGCCACTGAAATGTACATGTTAACATGGGGAATTTTATGGTATGTAAGTTATACCTCAATTAAAAAAAAATATCTTTAGGGAACTTGAAACTTTAGACAGATTGAAGTGAGCTAATCCTGGATAGCTAAATCATTTTTAAGTAAGAACACAGGACAATTGATGACTAAGCATACTTTTGTTTATATGCTTTTGCTTTTAATATGCTACAGATATGCTAGATCTTTAGTAAAGTTTTGCCACTTTCAGAAGGCATATTAGGCTGTAGCAAGTATGTGTCTATAGAAAGTATGTGTCTATAGAAAGCATGTACTTATGAGTTCTGCTTGTGGGCTAAAATGCTAATTTGTGACAGACTGGTGTCCATTATCCATACCCAAATTTTCTCTGTGAAATAGACTTCAGTTACTTTGGTTAAAACTTATCATTAATATTGTTGCTTGAGACTACTAGGAGCAATAGTGACAGAAAATATGACTACATATGTACTTCTATTTCCAAGGAAAATAATAGTTTTTTCCTAACACAGTACTTCTCTGTCCACCCCCTCCCTTTTTTTTTTTTTGTTCTTCAGACCCATTTATACCCTTATACCTTATCAAGGACTCCAAAGAGTGTTTATGTGGGTTATGTCTACTGATTTTTAAATGTATTGGAAACTGAGATCTTTTAAAATGCTCTTTTATTGGTTCATTTGAAGGTAGTAATGATGAAAGCCTTGTATGTTGTTTCTTATGAAATTAGTTCTCACGGTCTTACAATATTTATCCTAAAGGCCCAGTATGTTCCAGAATACTTGAAGGCACAATGAAAGGCCAAAGCTTGGAATGTAAATTTTATTTGCCTTGGTTTATAATACCTGAGTCTGAAAAGCTATGGAATGTTTTAATAGCTTGGCAAAGTTTGCTCAGTGTTGATGGGATTGCTTCCTTGATTTACTGTTTATTGCTTTCATTATAATATGAAGGGTTAATCTTTCTGTGTTATTTGCCTACATAACAAAGATTGTCTTATCAGTAACTTTCTGTGCTTTATGTTGTCTTTATTACATCCTGTATTACTTTTTAAAAAAACAATTAAAAAAAGAGAAGAACAAAGAAGCTTCACTTCTGAAAAAGCTAACATTTTTACAATTATGCTACCTTCTATGTGTATTTTAAAATTCTTCTGTCACTCAATTAAATAGGTAGCAAGTTTTATTTTATAGGCACCCATGGTCTTATCATAAGTCTAAATCTCCTCCAATAATATTTATTTTTGCCTTCCCCAAATCAAGCTCTCAGTATAGGAAGAAAAATAACATAAAATTTACAGGATAGTTTTTGTACCTAGAACTATATTTGTGATTTCCCAGAGGGTCCCTGCAAAATCACGAAGATTTATTCCTTCATCTTGGAAAGTACTAGAAATAATTAGGCTTAAAAAAAATCTATGTTCCTATTGAGAAGAGCTGTCAATTGAAAAGAGATGTTTATCCTTCCCCTAGGTAAAATTTTTATAAGTGAAATATTATTAATATAAATATTTCAGAAATTTCAACGTATATGAAGTTCCTAGGGATTTGTCAATGCTCTTGCTGTCCACTACATGATTCTACTTGGTGCTATTTTGCCTTATGATATTAGGCATCAAACTAAATACTAAACTGTTATTAGTCATAAATTTCAGTTATTATTTAAAATGCTTATTGGCCACAAACTTCTTCATTTGGATCTAATATCTTCTAGGCCAGTGACTCTCAGTTGAGGATGTACATCAGACGGTTCCATGAGGTTTTATAAAAATATGGATGTCTATACACCATACTTATTAGATCTCTTTATTGGATAATCTTGGGATATTCTTAGCATACTATTTGCATATTGTTGGTATGTTATGTGTATTATGTCTCAGGATTATTGTATCACAAAAGTGTTTCCTCTGTATATTCATTTAATTTTATAAATCAGATATAACATCCACTGACTTCTTTGCAAATATGCTTACTCATTCACTGAAGTGTTTTGAAAGGACTCTCCGATTTTGTTTTTCATGCCACGTATTCAGCCAAATTTGCTTGTCAGTTGCACTGTTCTTGTTATGAACTTTCATCAGACCTTTCACATTTGGAAATGATCAGCAATAAATTAACCACAACTATTTTAATTTCTGTCATCTACAGATAGTTTTTGTTTTACTCCGACGTTTTTTTTTTTTTGCTGTAGGGATGACAGTTTGAAAAGTCATCAGTAATGGCAGAAAACAGAGAGTTTGATCCTTCTTCCTCCTTCAGATCAGGACAGAACCTTTCTCCCAGCTTCGGCCATAACCACCGGTCCCTGTCAGTTCCAGGAACACTCCCTTTTCCTTTCTCCTGCCCCAAAGTTTTCCAGTTAACTGGCCTTCTTATGCCTCTTCACTCTTGTCTTGGGACTCTTTTTTTGCATGTTTCTTTCCTTTCTTATTTCTCCTATTCACAATGATTCTTTATTCTTTTATCTACCCCTTCTCTCTGATCAGGGATCTCTCTTTTTCCAGGTTTTTCTTTCTTTTACAATTGCCGCTGCAACTCCTAATTTTTGACCCCCCCACACACACAAATTGGAACCCTCCTACCTAGTCAGGGCACTCACATCTGATTTCCCTCCCGATTGTGTCCACATTTCCTTCTTTGTGAGCTTCTTATTGCATCATAAGCAAACTTTCGTTTTTCCAGAATGCATTTCTAACTCCATTTACCTGCTTGCTAGAGCAGAAAACTTACTCACAAAATTTTATTGAACTATTTCTGAGTTGCTCTGAAGACATGGGATTCCCAAATTGAAAATCAATCCAGTGCTTCCCTAAGTGCTTTAAGTGCTTTTCTGAATTAAAGGAAAGCATCAAATATCCAACCAGAATTTCAACACAAAAGTTAACAGCTGGTGTATAAAGAATCTCAGAGAGTCTCTTGTTTTCTGACTTAGGTCTTTTTTATTGATCTTTATTTGAAACATGCAACTTGGCATTAAACTCACAGCTGCAAGATTTCTAAGAGAGAACAAATAGTCTGGATAGGGTTACATCAGCTACAGAAGAAATAAAACCTATCTGTGATCTTAATTTTTCAGGCAGTCTGAAGTGGTGGTAGGAACTGTTTTCAGAGCTGCTTGGAAAGTGTCACTGCAAATTGTCACTGGGGCTGAGGGTGACTCATCACTGGCTCTTTTTCAGTCTGTGCATTCTGGCTTTGTCCACCATTCAGAAGCATTAATCTCTCATAGAGACTTTTTTTTTTTTTTTTTTTGCCTTTGTTCAACAGTTGCTGAGCAGAGCTAAAGATCTACTTAATTTGGGTAGAAGGACCAAAAGTTTTGGTGTGCCAAGTGAGGAAAAACTGATGTAATTATACTTGCCAAGGCAGCCCTTGGATCATGAATAATCAATTTACAATTATTCTGCCTCCATAATTTGTCAATTGCACAGTAATTTCAACTCCCTTTCCCCCAAACCCTGTCCTTTCCCACAAGCTTCCTCAACTTAATTTGTCCCCAAAACCTTTTTTTTTTTTTTTTTGCTGGCATTGTTCTAAACTAGTGTGTCCTAAACTTTGCTGTACGTGAGATTCAGCTGGGGAGCTTTAAAAAAATCCAAATCAGGGGTGCCTGGGTGGCTCAGTTGGTTAAGTATCCGACTTCAGCTCAGGTCATGATCCTGCAGCTTGTGAGTTCGAGCCCCACATCGGGCTTTGTGCTGACAGCTCAGAGCCTAGAGCCTGCTTTTGGATTCTGTATCTCCCTCTTTCTCTGTCCCTCCCCCACTCTCTCTCTCTCTCTCAAAAATAAATAAACATTAAAAAATGTATTTAAAAAATCCTAATCAGAATGGGGTTTTCTTTTTGGGGGGTGGGGCTAGGTATCACTATTTTTAAAAGATTCTCAGGTGATTCATTCCAAAATGCAGCAAAGTTTGGAAACCATTGTTCTAAGTGATACATCTATATCAACTCACCATCTGGACCATTACTACTCTGAGTTGTGAGACTAACCTAGATCACATGGGGTGGTCAATGCAGTACTTGATGTTCATCTCACATGTCACATTTGATAATTCTTCATCCTTAAAATATTTACTCTTTCACTTGTCTTCCAGGAAACTGCAGTTGCACTGTTGTTTTCTCTTAGCTCTTGTTTAGAAATTCCCTTTTTTTTTTCTTGTCCTCCTAACAAGGATGTGCTCCAGAATTCATTCCTTGATCATTTCTTGTTTATTTTACGCTTATTCCCCTTAAAGATCTCATCCAGTCTTGTGGCTGAAAACACTATCTATATGCTGACAGTTCCTATATTCCCATATTAATATTTCTAGCTCTGAATTTTCTCCTGAATTCCAAATTCCAAAATACAACTCTCCATTCAGATCTCTACTTTGATGTCCAATAGTCATGACAATATTGACTGAAAACCAGAATATATGGTTCTATTCTAACCACTCCTCTAAAACTATTCCTTCTAATAGAAGTTTCCATTTGAGTTGATGACAATTCCACTGTTTGAGCTGATCAGACTGAAAAGAAATAATCCCTGGATCGCTCTTTCTCTGAGCACACTGAATCTGTCAGAAAATTCTGTTGGATTTCTTCAAAGTATCTCCAGAATCCAACTACTTCTGGCCACTCCCACTGCCTGGTGTGAGCTGGCACCATCTGTCCCCTAGCACCTTCCCCAAGCACTTTCTGTCCCCTAGACCACTCCAAGCACCTTCTCACTGGTCTTCTTGCATCTATCATGCCTCCTTGTATCTCTTTTCAATACAGCCACTGGAATGGTCCTTGAAACACACAAGTTCAACTGTGTCACTACTCTGCATATTTCTCCATTTAACTTATGGTAAAACCCAAGAGTCTCATGATAGCCTTCAAGGCTAGGTGATTTAGTTCTTAGTCACCTCTCTGATCTCATCTCCAACTACTCCTCACCTTGCTCACTATGCACCAGTATGGTTGGCTAAATAATAGCCCCCAAATGTGTCCATGTCTGAAATATATATATATATATATATATATATATGACTTTGCAGATAGGATTAAATTAAAGATTTTGAGATGAGGAGATCATCCTGGATTATCTAGGCAGGCTTAATGTAATCACAAGATTCCTTATAAGAGGGAGGTAGGAAAGTCAGATTGAATAAATGGAGATGAGATAGTAGAAGAAGTTGTAATATGACTTGGGAAAGTTACTAATTCACCAAACCTCAGTTTTATCATCCTCAACATTGTGAATATAATACCCACCTCGCGGAGTCATTCTAAAAATAAATTTAGAAAAACCTTACATATTTGCCTTTCGAACTGACATGAAAATTTTTCTATTTACATTTCATAAATTTCATCGTACTTATTTTGGACCCAGTTTTTCACCAGTCTGGGAAAAAAAGGCAAAAATCTATTGAAGTATTTATAATTTAATGAATTAATCATGCAATTGAGATTTACGTGCCTTAGTGGTGTCCTTTCGCCATCACTACAGGAAAGAACTAGACCAGATACAAAACCCTTAAAAGCTCTAAGTGGATTCTTACTCATATTTAACATTATTCAACCACCTGTGAATTCACCTACATTAAGCATGCAAATATGCCCTTGGCTAATGGATTTTTTTGAGAAGCTTTTAAACTGCATTGCTAAAATCCTGGTACTTGATACCTGTGACAACTCTTTAACTGCTAGTTGGGCAATTCTTTCCCTTTAGTGAACCCATTTGGATTCTATTGATCCCTGACCACCTCTTTGTTTGCTAAGTATTGGAAAGCTATAAATCATTTTAGGAGTTTGCTAGGTATAGTTTATTTGTTGTAGGGGGCACCTGGGTGGCTTAGTCAGTTAAACACCTGACTCTTGATCACAGCTCAGGGCATAATCTCATGGTTTGTGAGTTCGAGCCCCACATAGGGAGTGGCAATGTGGAGTCTGCTTGGGAATCTCTGTCCCTCTCATGCTCACTCTTCTTTCTCTTTCAAAATAAATACATAAACTTAAAGTGTATTTGTTGGTAGTTTCTTGGGCTTATCTTCTGGAAAAGAGAGGCATTTTTTCCCCTCAAGTCTTAAGATTTTTCTCAATTTCTATATGATTTCTCAGTAGTTATATATTTGGATCCTTGACTGTACCTGCATATTCCTTTTGTATCCTGAGATATAACTTGGTCTGAAAGTATGGTCATATTTATTGTGACCAAGTACTCTTCTACTCTTCTCTATATCTTGGGATTCACTTCCCTCTTCACTACACTTGTCCTATCTGCACAGTTGGAAGATCATTCACCCCAATGGACGAGGCAGAAATTAACATTGCCAGATAATTTTGTACCCCCAATTTTTAAGGCATCAGTTTTCAATAAAGAACTTGGAGTATTGTTTTCTAAAATGACTTCAAGATTTAATTTCACATAGAAAAAATTTATGTTTTTCCCTACAAATTATATTTGTATTCATTAGAATTCATACTTTTTTTTTTAAGGCAGGCAACATTTCCCTCCTTGGCTTTATTTTTCTTCTTACAAAAAAAATAGAAAGCTTCATTTCACTTTTGGATCCTTTGTATGATAAGAGTGATTTAAGATGGTTAGCATATAGCACTGGAGTTATGAGTTAGTTCCTATATTTTAAGATATTTAGTATCTTACCATCTGAAAACATAAAATGTGTACCTGGCACAATTTCCCAGGGGAAAAACTCACTGAAATGTGTTGATGTTCCCCTTTCTCAGCTTTAGAAACAGCTGCCACGTGCTCCTTTACTCTGTGTGTGAAACATAAGCCCTTCCCCTGCAAGAGTCTCTGAGGACATCAACTCTGTCTAATAAACTAACTTCATTAGCTGGACTGCTTGGCTCTTACTAAACAAAGAAACTATGAAAATAAGGACAGAAAAAGAAAATTCTTGTTAATTAGTTCATTCCAAAATTAATGTTGAGACAGTCATATTTGGCATATTGTATTTTGTATTTCCAGTAAACTGAAAGCAATTTCTCAATAACCTGTAACTTTCCCATTTTTTGCTTCATAAATAGATATTCAGCTGTTAAAAGCACACCCTCCCATTGGTGTGCTTCACTCCATGGGAGGAAACATCTAGAACACTAACTCTTTTAAAAAATAACTGTTCCGGGGCGCCTGGGTGGCGCAGTCGGTTAAGCGTCAGACTTCGGCCAGGTCACGATCTCGCGGTCCGGGAGTTCGAGCCCCGCGTCAGGCTCTGGGCTGATGGCTCAGAGCCTGGAGCCTGCTTCCAATTCTGTGTCTCCCTCTCTCTCTGCCCCTCCCCCGTTCATGCTCTGTCTCTCTCTGTCCCAAAAATAAATAAACGTTGAAAAAAAAAATAACTGTTTGCAAATCAATGTGATACATCACATTAGTAAAAGAAAGGATAAGAACCATATGATCTTGTCAGTAGATGCAGAAAAAGCATTTGAAAAAATACAGCATCCTTTCTTAATAAAAACCCTCAAGAAAGTTGGGATAGAAGGAACATACCTGAACATCATAAAAGCCATATATGAAAAGCCCACAGTTAATATCATCCTCAATGGGGAAAAACTGAGAGCTTTCCCCCTGAGATCAGGAACACAACAGGGATGTCCACTCTCACCACTGTTGTTTAACATAGTGTTGGAAGTCCTAGCCTCAGCAATTAGACAATATAATGAAATAAAAGGCATCCAGATTGGCAAAGAAGTCAAACTTCCACTTTTTGCAAATGACATGATACTCTACATGGAAAACCTGAAAGCCTCCACCAAAAAGCTGCTAGAACTGATACATGAATTCAGCAAAGTCACAGGATACAAAATCAATGTACCTGGCACAATTTCCCAGGGGAAAAACTCACTGAAATGTGTTGATGTTCCCCTTTTACAGGTTGCATTTCTATACACCAATAATGAAGCAGCAGAAAGAGAAATCAAGGAATCGATCCCATTTAAAATTGCACCAAGAATCATAAATACCTTGGAATAATCCTAACCAAAGATGTAAATGGTCTATATGCTGAAAACTATAGGAAAATCATGAAAGAAATTGAAGAAGTCACAAATAATTGGAAAAATATTCCATGCTCATGGATTGGAAGAACAAATATTGTTAAAATGTCAATACTACCCAAAGCAATCTACACATTCAATCCAATCCCAATCAAAATTGCACCAGCATTCTTCTCAAAGCCATAACAAACAGTCCTAAAATGTGTATGGAACCACAAAAGACCCTGAATAGCCAAAGGAATGGTGAAAAAGAAAACCAAAGCCGGAGCATCACGATCCTGGATTTTAGCCTCTACTACAAAGCTGTGATGAAGACAGTATGGTATTGGCACAAAAACAGACACATAGACCAATGGAATAGAATAGAGAACCCAGAATTGGGCCCACATATGTATGGCCAACTCATCTTTGACAAAGCAGGAAAGAGTATCCAATGGAAAAGAAACAGTCTTTTTAGCATATGGTGCTGGGAGAACTTGACAGCAACATGCAGAAGAATGAAACCAGACCACTTTCTTACACCATACACAGAATAAACTCAAAATGGATGAAAGAGCTAAATGTGAGACAGGAAACCATCAACACCCTACAGGAGAAAACAGGCAACAACCTCTTCGAACTCAGCCACAGCAGTTTCTTACTCAACACGTCTCTGAAGGCAAGGGAAATAAAAGCAAAAATGAACTATTGGGACCTCATCAGGATAAAAAACTCTGCACTGCAAAGGAAGTAATCAGCAAAACTAAATGGCAACTGGGGCGCCTAGGTGGCTCAGTCGGTTGAGCATTCAATTTTGGCTCAGGTCATGATCTCACTGTTCGTGGGTTCGAGCCCCACATTGGGCTCTGTGCTGACAGCTTAGAACCTGGAGGCTGCTTCGGATTCTGTGTCTCCCTCTCTGCTCCTCCCCTGCTCCACACTCTGTCTCTCTCTCAAAAATAATAAATAAAGATTTAAAAAATTAAAAAAAAAACTACATGGCAACTGACGGAATGGAAGAAGATATTTGCAAATGACATATCAGATAAAGTGTCAATATCCAAAATATATAAAGAGCTTATCAAATTCAACACCCAAAAAACAAATAATCCAGTGAAGAAATGGGCAGAAGACATGAATAGACACATTTCCAAAGAAGACATTCAGATGGGTAACAGACACATGAAAAGATGTTCAACATCACTCATCATCAGGGAAATGCAAATAGAAACCAAATTGAGGTACCACATGACACTGGTCACGGTGGCTAAAATTAACAACTCAGGAAACAATAGATGTTGGCGAGGGCATGGAGAAATGGGAACCCTCTTGCACTGTTGGTGGGAATGCAAACTGGTGTAGCCGCTCTGGAAAACAGTGTGGAGGTTCCTCAAAAAATTAAAAATAGAACTACCCTATGACCCAGCAATAGCACTACTAGGAATTTATCCAAAGGATACAGGAGTGCTGATGTATAGGGGCACATGTACCCCAATGTTTATAGCAGCACTTTCAACAATAGCCAAATTAGGGAAAAAGCCCAAATATCCAACAACTGATGAATGGATAAAGAAGATGTGGTTTATATATATAATGGAATACTACTTGGCAATGAGAAAGAATGAAATCCTGCCATTTGCAACAACATGGATGGAACTGGAGGGTATTATGCTAAGTAAAATAAGTCAGTCAGAGAAAGACAGATATCATATGTTTTCACTCATATGTGGAATTTGAGAAACTTAACAGAAGACCATGGGGAAAGAGATGGGGAAAAATAGTTTCAAACAGAGAGGGAGGCAAACCATAAGAGACTCTTAAATACAGAGAACAAACTGAAGGTTGATGTGGGCGGGGCAGGGGATAGGAGAAAATGGGTGATGGACATTGAGGAGAGCACTTGTTGGGATGAGCACTGGTTGCTGTACATAAGTGAGGAATCACAGGAATCTACCCTCAAAGCCAAAAGCACACTGTATACACCAAATTTTAGCAAACTTTACAATAAATTATATTTATTGGATATAAATTAAATTAAACTAAATTAAATTAAATTAAATTAAATTAAATTAAGAAATCAATATTTAAAAAAGTAACTGGAGGACCTGGGTGGCTCAGTTGGTTGAGTCGTTGTTAATTCGACTCTTGATTTAGGCTCAGGTCACGATCCCAGGGTCATGGGATCTAGCCCTGCATCAGGCTCCATGCTCAGCGTGGAGCCTACATAAGAGTCTGTCTCCCTCCTTCTGCCCACCACTCTCACTCATGTGTGCTCTCTCTCTCTCTCTCTCTCTCTCTCTCTCTCTCTCTCAAAAATAACTGATTTAGGGGTGCCTGGGTGGCTCAGTCGGTTAAGCGTCAGACTTCAGCTCAGGTCGTGATCTCTCTGTCCATGGGTTCGAGCCCCGTGTAGGGCTCTGTGCTGACAGCTCGGATCCTGGAGTCAGCTTAGGATTCTGTCTCTCTCTAGCTCTCTCTCTCTCTCTTTCTCTCTTCCCTTACCCTGCTCACACTCTGTCTCTCTCCCTTTCTCAGGAATAAATAAGCATTTAAGAAAAATAACTGATTTACACTATAAATTTGAAAAATGTTACCACTGGTATTTTCATTTCTGTACGTCTCGTCCTTCTGACTGGGGAAGGTAAAATGGTGTCACTTTAGTAGTAATGGATGTAGTAACCAACACTGAATGCCTTACCATGTGTTAGCAACTATGTGACTATGTGAAGGACAGGGGTGTCCTTAACATTCAGTCCCTATGGCAGCATCATGTAGCAGATATTATTATAATCCTCATTTTTAAAAAATGTTTATTTACTTTTGAGAGAGAGAGACAGAGCGTGAGTCGGGGAGGAGCAGAGCGAGAGGGAGACACAGAATCCAAAGCAGGATCCAGGCTCTGAGCTGTCAGCACAGAGCCCCATGCGGGGCTCAAACCCATGAACTGTGAGATCATGACCTGAGCTGAAGTCAGACACTTAACTGACTGAGCCACCCAGGTGCCCCAATTATAATCCTCATTTTATAGGAAAAGTAGTAGAGGCTCAGAAAGCTTAACAAAATTGCCCAGTTCAGATAGTTATTAACTGGTAGAGTAAATTTTAAAGCAACTTTGCTTGATTTCAAGGCCTGCTCTTACCTACTAAGCGATGCATTTTTTTTTTCCTTCAGACACCATTAGAGATGCTCCTGGAAGTTCATTTCCCCTCAAGTGACTACTACATTTGTTCTGGGAATATCTAAGATGTGTCCCAAGGGCACTCATTAATAAAACTGTAAAGTTAGCCCTGGGAATCTTCCATTTCCCCACTCTTACTCAATCTTCTCTTGGTATTAACTACACCATTCCTGAGGTCTACACTGTCCTCAAAATCTTCTGAAAGGCCTCTCCACTGCTTTCCCTTCTGGAGGGGGACCCAGACACTTTTTTCCCAATGCTTCTAAAGGTATCAGGCTGTCTACACTGCCTGATAGGGCTGCTCTCCCCACCTGGGGTATGTAGGGCTTCTGGCAAGGGGAGCAGAGCGAGAGGGAGACACAGAATCCAAAGCAGGGTCCATGCTCTGAGCTGTCAGCACAGAGCCTGACTCGGGGCTCGAACCATCTACAGGCAAGGGGAATGGGTCCTGTCTTGGTAGGAGTGGGTGTGCTGGTATAGCAAGAGTCCCTTGAGGGCCAGGGCCTCCCAGACCCTTCCTTTGCCCCTCTGTGCCTCCCAGCAAATATTTTAACAACTTATATGCTCTTTCCTACTCAGAATGCCTTCCTCCCTGCAACTGTCCTTTACCCGGCAAGATCTTCATCATTGTTTAAGACTCAACTCAGGAGCCACCATTTCTAAAAACCCCTCCCCCTGACTATTTGCCACAACTTACTGGTTGCTCTCCTCTGTGCTTCCATAATGCCCTATACTTGTCTTCAATGCTGCCCTGATATATTGTATTATGAATGTTGTATATGTATCTATCTCACTAGACAATTGAGTGCGTTGTGCAATTTGAGGATAGGGATTGTTATTCACCTTTGTGCCCTAGCACAGTGCCTGGCATGTAGTACGAGGTCAATAAATGCTAAATAATAAATAGCTCCTATGTTTCTAGCTAAAATAACTGGGCTATTCTATTATATGGATAACTCAGTAAATCCTCCTTATTAAGTTTTCCCCTGACCCTTTCCCAGTTTATGCCTTTATCAACTCTTACCTGGACCCCTGAAGCAGCTTCTCAACTCTTTTTTATTGTGGTAAAATATATATAATACTAAATGTACCATTTCGGTCATTTTTAAGTGTATAAACCCTCAACTCCTAACCTGTGTCCCTGACTTCACTATGTCCTCCTTAATTCCAGCCTTCACATGGTTTCTGAAATGAACTAAAACCACATCAACCTACTGTTTTAAATCCTTCACTGACTCCCCTTGCCTACATAGTATAAAGGCAATACTTTGGAAAATGTCATATAAAACCATGTTTGCAACTCCTTAGACCTAGACAAGTGTGTTTGTTATAATAGGCTTTCAGTAGATCTATGTGGGATTGCTATGAATATTTATAACTGCCCACAGGTCATCTCTATGGGGATGTCCAGTCATTACATTAAGGTCAATTCATCCCAGATGACTGCAGCATCCCTCAGCAAATTGACTTTCCATCCTGACTTCTTCAGTTTTCTCTTTTCCTAGGTCAGGAACCTGAAAGTCAACTTTGCCTCTCACATCCCACTATTTTATACCCTTTTAGGAAGCTGTGTTTCTTTTCCCTTTGAAATATCTCACGGTTTGCCTTTAATTTCTGCCACTTCCTAGATCTGTGACCTTGGGTAAGTTACCTAACCTTTTGGTATTTCAGCTGCCTTATGTGTAAAATAGGATAAAAATAATAATACACACACACATACACACACACACACACACACACACATTTTGATCCCTTAGGCTGGGGTTCTTTTGAGAATAAGTTAATATATCGAAAACACTTAATACAGTACCAGGCACTTCCAGTAGTTATGGAATGAAAAAGTTACAGGGATAAAAGGCGTGGCACAGTGAATATAGTCAATGGTTTATGATAGTGGTTATGGTGACAGATCACAGCTGTACTCTTAGTGAGCATAGCATAATGTATAAATTTGTGGAATCACTATGTTGTACACTTTAAACTAATGTAACACTACATACAACTATACTTCAATTTTAAAAACCTGAGAAAGAAAACAAAACAAAACATTGCCTGGCATATAGGGTTGTTAGATATAATTGTTAGATATAAATTGTTAGATATAAATGTTAGATATAATTGTCACCATTCCTATGTCCAATATCATTATATAAATATGGGATGATTACAATACTCTGCTAGCTGTCTTCCTTACCCATCCTCTAACATTCATGAATAAACCTTCCCAGTCATCCTTCTAAAACCACTTGAATCATATATATATTTTTAAAGTTTATTTATTTTTTTGAGAAAGATAGCAGGTGTGGGAGGGGCAAAGGGAGAGAGGGAGACAGAGAATCCCAAGCAGGCTCCACACTGTCAGCACAGAGCCTGATGTGGGACTCAAACCCACAAACTGTAAGATCATGACCTGAGCTGAAACCAAGAGTTGGACGCTTAACCGACTCAACCAACCAGGTCCCCCCAACTTGAATCATACTTTTATGCTGAAGAACATATAAGGCCTTCACACTACTTATTTAATCAAGCCTAAATTCTCTGCCTCATTTTTTCCCCACAACATAGCCTTACCTTACTTATTATTCACTATTCATTTATTCATTCATTCATTTATTCATGCATGCGTGCATGCAACAAATATGTGCCAGGCACTGTGCTAAGCATTAGGGATAGGATGATGGATAAGGATAAGACATAGTTTCCCCCAGAAGGAAATCACAGTCCTGTATTAGTAGCTATATTTCATCTCTGATGGAGGCATGTAAGACCCCCCATTGGAACCTTCCTAAGAACACACAGCTGAGCCTGAACTGAGTCTCGAGGTGATAAAGGAATTAACAAAGATAAGAGGTAGAGGGGGTGATAGATAAGGGTGCTGGGGAGGGTTCAGAGAAGGGCACACCAGGTAGAGGGAACAGCTTATACAAAGGCACTGGGTTACGTGGGAAAACATGGTGTGTTCAGAGAATAACAAGTGTTATGAACTGAATGTTTGTGTTCCCCCTCCCCCCAATGTCATGGTATCTGGAGATAGGGCCTTTGGGAAGTAATTAGGGATAGATTGAGTAATAAGGGTAGAGCCCAGATCCAATAGGATTACTGTCCTTATAAAAGGAGACAAGCTCACTCACTCTTTTCCATGCATACATGCCAAGGAAAGGCCGTGCAAAGACATAATGAGAAGGCTACCATCTACAACCCAAAGAGAACTCTCACCAGACACTGATCCTGCTGGCACCTTGATCTTGGATTTCCAGTCTACAGAAATATGAGAAAATAAATTTCTGTTGTTTCAGCCTCCCAGCCTAAGGTATTTTGTTATAGCAACATGACCCGACTAAGACAAGTTAATTCAATGGCTCAGGAGGATAGAAGGTGGGGAAAGGCAAGAGATAAGGCAGGAGAGTAAGTTACACTGTTAAAGGTCTTACATCCCATGACTAGGCTTCCTCGTGGAGGTAACAGATGAGTCACTGAATGATTTTAAGCAGAAGAGTTAGTATTTGGTCAATTTGATATTGGGAGGGTCTTTCTGGGAAGGATGGATTCAAGGCAGACAATAATGGAGGCCAGGAGAACCATTTGGTGGCTGTCACAGGAATAGAGGTGAGCCCTGATGAGGTCCTGAGTTAAGGTGGATGTGGGTGGGGATACAGAGAAGAGGGTGGATTTGAAGTTTGGCCTGGTGAGAGCTACAGCTCTGAGCACATTAGTATGGTCATGGGAAGACTCTTGAAGATACCAGGAGAAGCCTGTCAGTCTCCCTTTGGGGGGAGCCTCCCCTCTCTGATATGCTTGTCTCTATGACTCTCACCTGTCCAAACCTTCCCTACATTGAAGTCTCCCCACCTCTACAAAACGTCCCAACACTGATGTGAAGTCATTTCTCCCTTTGTCCTGCTCTCTCCCACTTCTGTAGTCAAACTCCATAATTCAGCTCTTAATTATACATTATCCACATGGCTATCTGATATAGCCCTCTAGTTATATTATAAACTCCTTAAGGCCAGGAGCCATGTCTTAACTTTCTTGTAATTATCAAGACCTGCACATCATTGCATGTCCCAGGGCACCTGTTCTCAACCCCTCTTCCTCTCTGTGAAATGTAATGTTCATCTATCCCTCATGTAAAATCTGGGTATCACTGTAACTCCACCCTTTTCCATCTCACTCGAGAAAGCAAATCGAAGCACGCCTGGGTGTCTCAGTTGGTTACGCGTCCACACTCTTGATTTCAGCTCAGGTCATGATCTCACAGTTTGTGAATTCGAGCCCTGTGTTGGGCTCTGTGCTGACAGTGCAGAGCCTGCTTGGGATTCTGGCTTTCCTTCTCTCTCTGCCCTTCCCCTGCTCTCTCTCTCTGTCTCAAAAATAAATAAACTTAAAGAAAAAGCAAATCAGAATGATCCACATGCAACTATAGGGGTGACTATAAAGTGATCTAATTTATAAAAAAGAAAGTAAATTATCCACGATCTTCAGTAGGTCAGTAGTGGTACCACTGATGGTAACAAATTACTTCGTAACTCGTATACACAGATACCAATATTGAAAGCTGTACTAAGACCGTAAATTCTTAGAGGTCAGAGACTGTGTCTCACTCAAACTTATATGGCCGGTGCCAACCTCACACACACCTGCTGCAGAGGGAAACGCGGTGGACCTGGCGGGGAGGAGCCCAGGGAGAACAACTGTGGCTGGGAAGGTATTTCTGCTCCGTGGCATAAAAGCTGCTCCGGTGCATTCAAAGCTTCAGGACAAGAACATTTTCCGACTTTTTAACATTTCTAGAAAATGTGTAGTTTCTGGGAGTCTGATATAGCTAGCAGAATTTATTTCCTGTGAATTAATTTCAAGCAGGAGAGAATTTTTCTGTGACCAAGACAGTGGTGAGGACTGTAGTAAGGTTGTCATATGTCTATGAGGGGTAATAATAGGGTTGCTCTTGTAGTTTACAGAGAAAGAGAAAGAAAAAACAGGTTTGGGGCACCTGGGTGGCTCAGTGGGTTAAGAATCAGACTTCGGCTCAGGTCATGATCTTGCGTTTCATGAGTTTGAACCCCATGTCATGCTTTGTGCTGACAGCTCAATGCCTGGAGCCTGCTTCAGATTCTGTGTCTCCCTCTCTCTATGCCCCTCTCCTGCTCACGCTCTGTATCTCTCTCTCTCTCAAAAATAAATAAACATTTAAAAAAAAAAGTTTCTTTTTTTTTCTTGTACCATGCCTCCACGCCCCAAAAGAAGTCTGATATGGTGAGCATAGGAAAAAGAGCTGGGAGTCTTCTCTCATATTAGCAGGGTTTAGATTTCAGTGACAAATGTCTACATAGGTGGGGTGTGTTTGGCAGGTTTATAGGAAGAAGAGGGCCAGAGTCATTTTGCCTGTTCTTTTACATGTGAGTGTAGCTTGTAACCCATTCAACCTGGAAATGAAGCAGGGAGGCAATCTGAAAGGATGACTAGGAAGGAAAATCCTAACACCAGTCTTGCAGAGCAAGGGCAGGTAGATTGCTCCAGAAGTTCTGATTAGGAAATGTGTAAAATAAAAACAGTACAGGTTGTTGGCTTCCTGGAATGCAGGTCATGAAGACTGGACCCTCTCAACAAGTGTTACAGACACATCAAGCTCCTGCTTAAATAGCTCTAAGGATGGGGAGTTCAGTTTCTGAGATGTCAATAGTGTGTAGTTACAGTCCTGGAGCTTACCGCCCCCCCCACAATTGTGTTTTGGGCTAAAATATCCTAGGAGGACCAAGGATATTTTAAGATGCTATTATTTTAAAAACAACTTCTATCTTAGTAATTATAATAGAAAGGATTATAGGCTACAGTGAGAGTGGATAAGATCCTGACGCTTCTGAACTTGAAGGAAGTTGGGAAGAGGAGGGGGTCCATGCAACAGTAATTAACAAGAACTGAATTTAGGTGTGAGGAAGGCTCTACAAATTACTTAGGTGTTGGTACTTTCAGTGCCCAATTTGCTAACACACAGCCCTTTCACATCCATTCTTTTATTTAGTTCATGCACAACAATCTCCAGAGCTATGGCTGTTATTTACATATTTTACACATGAGGAAATTGAAGCCCAGAGGGTTATGATTTGCCCAGAGTTGTTTAGGAGATGAGATTGAATTGCAAAACAAGTTTTCCGACTCCAGACAAAGCTGAGAGCAGGGAGTGGATCGCTGTGTAGAATTTGATACATAGTAGGTGCTTAGCATACATGAGGCAAGCTACAATCAGGGGGTTCCATCTCTAGGTTGTCTCACTGCACTAAATAGCTTCTTACTAGTTCTCTACTCTGTATTATTACTCAGGAGGATAGTGGGGTTTCCTCATCATCACACCAAATCTCAAGGACTTGGAGATGAAAGAAATGATGGATTTGGTTGGCCATGTATGAAGCCATGTGTTCTCATGACCAGGAAGTGGTCTGTGATTATGTAGCAAAAGAACAAAAGAGTTGGAAATTTGCCAAACTCTAACTAAGGCAATCTAAACAATAATAAAGAGGCCAGGCAGAAATATGAACTTACTTTAGCGAGGGGAAATACAGTCAAATTTATTATACCATATTTGGAGAAAAACTATATTGAATTGGTCAGGTTGTAGGGGATCTTAACCTGAATGGATTGAACTATGTTTCATTATAATTGCTTTCATTTATGATCCTATGTGTTATTTTATGCATTTAAAATTACTATTCTAAGAAGGGATTCATGGGCTTTGTCAGACTGCCAAAGGAGTTGGTGGCCAAGAAAGTTAAAAATTACAGACCCGTAACATCAAAAAGGGATGTGGAAGGCCAGAACTAGGTGACAGTGCTCATCCAAACCCTGCTTAGTAGCAAGGGTGTCCCATCAGGCCTGTGAAAGGGTTCATATGCCAGGCAGAAACCTGCCCATGCTAGAGAAGGTTGCAGCAAGTAAACAGAGCCTGATGTGACAAAAGGAAACGCATACGCTTCACCCCTCTTCCTTTGATGCGTTCAAACTAGGAACCCCTTGGAATATGGCTTTCCATGCACCTCCCCTCTTGGGAGACCTTGCTAAAGCAGATGTGAATTGCCTGCCACCTGGCGGTGACATTGTTAAGGTAAATTTGTAAACTGACATTCTACTCTAGACATTCATCTCTGTGTGTCTGCAAAACAGGCCTAACCACGTGTTGTTGGGGAATTGACCACTCACTGCCATTTTGTGAGGGTCAACTAGCCAGCCCTCTCCCATGAAATGAGAACTGCTTCCATTGCAAACTACAAGCCATTTCTACCAAGAAATTGGTGGAAGTTCTCTTTTGCCTGCTCTTCATAATGAGGTGGGTGTTAACACTTATACTCAAGAGATTACTTTTTGTTATTTCACTGATTTACAGGTGGGAAAATCATGCAATCAGAAATCTAAGACAATGCTGTTCCAAGGCCACATCTACGTACATGCCAGACCAGGTGCCTTGACAATCCAGACCTAAGAAGTAGTGACCAGAGTCACATAGTCCGATATGCTTGCAAGGTCCTGTATAAGCACAAAGAGCGCTAATGAATTTCTGATGCTCAAGGAATCCACAGTGTAGTCGTGTTGGTGTGAATATTGTAGTGTTATGTTCAGCCAGAATTAAACTCTGCAAGCATTCCTGTTTCTTACAAGTTATTTGCAACGATTTTCCCAGTGACCAATTTTGTCCCAGCACAGTTTCTGACACATGGTCAATTATTCACTTGGTTTGGCAGAGCTGAAATGGAATGCTGCTTTGGGATAGAAGCTTGATTTTCTCCTAGCCGTATACTCATCCATCGTTATCCTATATGTGCAAAGAGAACGTTCCTGAGGGAGATGACTTTCATTTGTGCACATGTGGTTTCAACCCAAAATCTTCTGTGTTCTGTTTTCTTTCTTTTTTTTTTTTTTCAAGTTGCAAGGCACAGATCATGCTCAAAGACACCACATGCTCAGAGGTTTCACAGAAGCATCCTCAGTCATAGGCATTTCTGTAAGGATATGTAGGGAAATGATACCTGCAATTTCAGAGCCAGGCACTTAAGGAAGTGAAATGTCACTCACGGCTGCTCAGGCTGCTTCAGTGGCTGTACCCGAATCAGGCATCCATCCCTCCCTCCTCTCTATTTTAATTACACTGCTATTCTGGACCCTCAATTTCTACTGCTGTGCTTTATGCCAAGCTACAGCTTCTCTGTCACCTCCTACTGCCGTCTTCACTGTTCTCTTGCATTCTATATCACAGTTTGTGCCTGCTCCTGGATGCTTCTGCTGCCTGGCTTCTGCTTCCATTGAGACTTCTCTAGAGAGAATATGTCATTGCACTGCATTGACACTTTTTAGTGCAGAGTGCCTCTGTGGGGTTCTCAGGCCTAACTATGTCGTAGGCTGCTGACCATAGATGCTGGCTCAGACCCCAGTCCCTGACCCATTTGCTTGTGGCCAGATGGGTCACATGATACAAGATATGAAACATGTGAGTGAGACAGTACTGCTGGCTACTAGGAAGCTGGTGGGAGTAGGTGAAGAAGGCATTTATAATTCAGGGGCTGTTCATTACAGTCCCCAAAGCATCAGTGTGGCCTCAGACCAAAGCTCAGTCATATCTGACTCCATTCCAGAAGATAATGTGCAGCTGAGTACATGCACATTTAGGCATTATTATGAGAAACTGTGTCCTTAATTATAGACTGCATGCTGATAATTTACCGCACCATATGTTCCAAAGCCAGAACTGAAGCTGTCGGTTTCCACTTTGATTCACATGTGGCTCACACTGAATGTTTCCCATGGGACCTGCTGCCCAGTGTGTAGGTGGTGATGGCTCCCTCCAAACCTTTGGATTGTGTAAAGAGTTTCATTTGCTTCTGTAATTACCTATTTTGGGCCTGTCAGAGGAACTGAAAAGCTGGGAAATACTGTTCAGCTGTAAAGTCCATATGTGATGATTTGCTTGTTCCAGCAAAAGTGATAATAATGACAATAAAAATAATATTCCAGTACTGACATTTCCCATTTAGAATGTATGGAAAATCCTTTAACAAAAGCGTTTCTTGTTGAAAGCTTTTATATTACCTTCCAGGCATCTCTCTTCGGGTGTCAAGTCCTACAGGAATTGTTTGCTGGCTTGAAGGATGACCAGGATTCCTTCCAGCTTTTGCATTCAGGGCTCACCTTGGGCAACACACCGTGCATCGGGCTATGATAAATGAGAAATAAGGTATGTTGTCTTCTTCCATTAAGTGAAGTCAGAACTGTTGCCTAGGGCGTAAACGAGGCCCTATTTCATACAGGCTTGATGATAGGAGCCCATGCTTCAGGTTGCTCTAATCCTTTCCAGTCTGTGTCAAACCAATCAGAGCTCTCATAAACATAAGGCTGCTAAGAGGCACCTTAGTTCCTGTGTTTGGCTGAAACTGAGGGTGCACACAATTTTTCAAAGGCGATCTCCAGGAAAGATTATCTTTCTTCTGGACTGTGGCCAACTCTTACACCTCAGGGCAACATATTGTATGCCGTGACAGGTGGGAGAAGGGGCAAAGTTGCTGACATTTTCATTCTTGAAGTTTTCCAGCCTTACCAAAGTATATGTTATTGGCCAGTGTGATGATTATTCTCCGTCTCCCAAGGCCTTGGCCTTTCCCGGTTCCAGGAAAGCCTTGCTCCTCCTACCCTTCAGGCCTGTGGATGGTAATCGTTTTCAGCTGCTGCTAGTCCTTGAGCATGCCTCAACATCTCCTGCTGGTTCCCTTAACCCTGTCTACACCACTGCAAACGATTCCTTCGCCAAAAAGGCTTCCTCAAAAATCCCAGCTAATGATGTCATCTGTCCAGTTCCAGGACCTTGACTGAAATATCTAGTGTGCAAACATCTTCATAGTAAGATAACTGGGTTTCCAAAGTAGGTAACCCCCATTTCCGTCCTGGAGATTTATCAATATGGTAATGTGCATTATCAGCTTAAAATAGTTTAAGTTTTTAATAGTGTATTTATAGAAATCCACTATTTTGGATTTGGCCAGTTTTGATTCTGGCCCAAATGGAATGAATACCTTAAGAAAGATCATTGTAATTCAGTCCCCAAAGGCTTGATCTCCTTTAGCAATATTTTTTTTCACTATTTCCTTAATACAAATTAATTACCTATTTGACTCACTATTATTAGCCATTGTACACTTATTTTAAGTTGCACAGAGCAACATAAAAAGATTTAAAATCAAATTTTGCAAAAAATTGTATTAATAGGGGAAATGTAGCAAAAAGTGAGTCAATTGTGTTGTAAAGTTTCATGAATTAGTTACTTTACATTCAGAATTTCTGATTATCATGAAAGGGGCTAAACTAACCTCTTCGTAAATCCATTCTCTACGGCATCCAAGTTTTCAGGACTTCCTCCCGCCTAGGACTCCTATCCTTTCCATGTACCTCAGCTACAACTGGGGGTTCTGTACTTGGTCTTTATAACTGGTCTGTGCCCTGATTTTTTCTCCCAAACTCCTTGTCTTCAGCCAGCATGGTCCTAAATGATGGCAGTGCCTCTACTCCAGTATACCTGCATACTGGTCTCTTCTGTCATTCCACGAATACATGTTCTGTAAGTAAATCATCCACTTCCCCCCCCCCCCCACCATGAACTGTAGTGGGCATCTCACTAATCTCTTGGTCAAATGGTCTCTTAGTGTGTCCTTCCCTTCTTCCTATAACACCACAGGGGTGCGCAGAGGGGTTTGCATGTTCCCCTTACCCCACTGCCAACTCCAGACCACTCTTCCAATTGAATGGAAATCTTTTCTGTCACCATTCAGTCCCTCAAGGGCAAGGATGAAAAACAGGCCAAAGATTTGGAACTGTCGTTTTAAATGGATGTTGCTTGAGGCTGAATAATGGCCTCCAAAGATATCCAAGTCTCAATCTCTAGAATCTGTGAGTATTACCTCTAATGGCAACAAGGGGTATCACAGATGTGATTGATTTAAGGATTTAGGAGAAGACGAGCCTGGATTATCCAGGTGGGCCCTAAATGCAATCACAAGTATTCTTACAAAAAGGAGGCATAACATCTTAGGGAGATTTGAGACAGAAAAGGAGGACAACGGGACCGCTGAAGTAAGATGCTTCACTACTGGCTTTCAAGACTTTGAAGATGGAAGGGGCCACAGGAAAAAGAATGCGAGAAATGCGGCTCTAGAAACTGAAAACAGCAAGGGAACAGATTCTTCCCTACGGTTTCTAGAGGAAGCAAGGCGCTGCTAACACTTTGATTTCAGCCCAGTGAAACCCATTTTGGATTTCTGACCTCCAGAACTGTAAAATAAACGTGTGTTGTTTTAAGCCACAAAGTTTGGTACTTTGTTATCACAGCCATGGGAGACAAATATGAATTCTTAAATAACTTCTGATAAGACAACTTTGGGAGATTCGTGGGATTAAAGAGAGCTGGTATTTTAACTCTCCCTGAACACTGCTGCTGAATTAATCTTTCTAAAAATATAATACCAATCATGTTCTTAACCCCTTTCAAAATAATCTGTAGGGTTTTTTTGGTGGAGGAATGACTTTTAGAAAGTCTAATTAACTTCCTCTATATTCTGGACACAGTTCCCATTTATTTAATGATGAGAGAGACAGAGAGAGAGAGAGGGAGAGAGAATCCCAAGCAGGCTCTGCACTGTCAGCACGGAGCCCAATGTGGGGTTTGAACCCATGAACTGTGAGATCATGATTTGAGCTGAAATCAAAAGTCAGAAGCTTAAACCAATGGAGCCCCCCAGACGCCCCCACACTTCCCTTTTAGCCCTAGTTCTCCTCTTTGTCTTTTTATAGCAAACCAGGCACACCTCTGCCCTGTGCATCCCACATGCAATCCCATCTGCACCTCTGGAGCTTTGATCATCTACCCTCCTCTGACCAGTTGCCCTCGCTGTCAGCATACCATGGCTCATGTGTTCATTAAGGCTTACCCAAATGCCATGTCCTCACAGGTTCTTTCCTGGTTCCCTCAGCAGAAGTTACTCTCTTTCCTCTGAACACCTGAAGTGCTTCATGGTTCCTCTCTTCCTGACTCCTATTTTGCTCAACCTTTCCTTACAGTTGTAGCTCATAGTAGTTAAATGCACATAGTCTGGAACCATATCTCTCAAAGTTGATTCTTATGTGAATATTTACTAGATGAGTGACCTTGGGCAAGTTACCTCATATTTCTGTGCTTCAGTTTCTTCATCTAAAAAAAGGAAAACAAGGATAATAACCATGACTAACTTAATGGTTTGTTATAAAGATTAAAAGAGTTAATGAAATCAGTGCCTGGCACATCGAAAATGTTGAATAAACATTTTTATTATGCATTATTTTGCCTTTCAATTCTAACTTCCTTAAGGGAAACCTACATTTTAATGTATCTTTGTCTTCCTCATAGTTTCCTATGTCACTGTAATACATTAAGTAGGTGCTCAGTAAACTTTACTTTTAATGAAACAGGCAAGATTCCATGCCCTGGTAAGACAATGAATGGATGTCAGAGCCAAAATGCAATCAATATTAAGGAAGAAATAGCACTCTCTTTATTTTGTCATGTGCTATATACTCCTCAATTTTTGTAACTTGCTTCATCTTTGCCTGTGCTACTGAGAGGGCCATCACCAATGGCTTAATGCTGGATTCAAGGACATATTGTAGGTCTTACCTTACTGCTAGCCACTTCCTTTTTCTGGAATCTCTCTTTTCTTTTTATTTTGGTTATATCACACTCCACCCCCAACTTTTCCTTTTCTGGTCCCTTTGTGGGTTCTTTTTCCTCTCTGTGGCTCTAATATTGTGTGCTCAAAGGTTTAAGCTGAGATTCTTATCTCTTTTCATTCTACATATTTTTTTCTGGGAATTGTTGCCACTCATGAGTTTCACAACTCCCCATTTGCCATACGTTGGTAACTTCCATATTCATACTTACAACAGAGACATCTCCTCTGAATTTCCTAAACACAGGTCTGAAAGCTGAGTGGTAGATAGCTAATCCTTGATATACCATAGACATCTCAAATTCCATAGCATTCGCCAACAATAGCATATTACCTTCTTTTCCACTAAACACCTCTTCCTTTTGTATATTTTCATCTCTGTTGGAGATACTACCATTTACTCAGGCTCTGGGAGTTAGGCATGGCTTTACTTCTCACTCAAAGCCCATATCTAATCAATCACTAAGTTTTGCTGATTTTATGAGCTATATGCCTGTTGAATTCATCCTCAAACAGCTGTCCATCCTACCAATGTCTTAGGTCAGCATTGTATCTTACCTGGGCTTCTACATGGATGTTGTAATGTTTCATTTCCCTTGCATCTTTTTCCCTGACAGCTGCAAGAAGAGTCACCTATGAAGCATGATCTAAAACCTTGTTTAAAACTCGGCCTAGGGGCGCCTGGGTGGCACAGTCGGTTAAGCGTCCGACTTCAGCCAGGTCACGATCTCCCGGTCCGTGAGTTCGAGCCCCGCGTCGGGCTCTGGGCTGATGGCTCGGAGCCTGGAGCCTGTTTCCGATTCTGTGTCTCCCTCTCTCTCTGCCCCTCCCCCGTTCATGCTCTGTCTCTCTCTGTCCCAAAAAAATAAATAAACGTTGAAAAAAAAAATTTAAAAAAAAACTCGGCCTAGGGGCGCCTGGGTGGCACAGTCGGTTAAGCGTCCGACTTCAGCCAGGTCACGATCTCGCGGTCCGTGAGTTCGAGCCCCGCGTCAGGCTCTGGGCTGATGGCTCGGAGCCTGGAGCCTGTTTCCGATTCTGTGTCTCCCTCTCTCTCTGCCCCTCCCCTGTTCATGCTCTGTCTCTCTCTGTCCCAAAAATAAATTAAAAAACGTTGAAAAAAAAAAAAAAACTCGGCCTAACACTGTATGAATGGCTCCCCATTGCCTATAGGTTTAGGTGGTATTTAACATGGCATTTATTTTCCTGGTTTGGCTCTGGCCAATCTCTTCAGCCTCATTCTCTATGCTCCCTGCCTCAGTTTATGCTTCAGATGGTAGGGCAGCCTTCACTTCCTTCCCACGTGGCATAGGCATACAATTCCCGGCACTGTCCCTTCTGCCTGGAGCAACTCCCTCTTCTTTTGGCTAACTCCTACTACAAGACTCAGGCACATCTCTTGCAGAAAGACTTAGCCAAGTTGTAGGTAAGCTAAAAAACTTGGGGTATGTTCCAGAATCTGGGCACACCTTGCAAACCTAAGGACAGTATTGGATGGGACCTGGAAGGGAGAACTCTTCCATCCCATCAGCAGTGACCAGATGTATTTCTTTCCTAGGGCTGCTGTAAGAAATTCCCACAAATGTAGTGGCTTAAATGACACTTACAGTTCTGGAGATCAGAAGCCCAACACAGGTTTCACTGGGCTAAGGTCAAGGTTTCTTCAGGCTGTGTCCTTTTCTGAAGGCTCTAAGGGAGAATCCATTTCCTTATTCATTCAGGTTGTTGGCAGAATTCTGTTCCATGGTCCTTATTTTCTTGCTGCTCTCAGCTGAGGGCCACTCATAGGTTCTAGAGGTTCATATCCCCTGGCTTGTGGTCCTGCCTCCACTTCTTCAAAGCTAGTAATGGTCAGTCCCCTCTCACACTTTTGTTCTGATCTCCCCTCCTCCTGCCATCTCATCCTCTGGCCCCCTTCCTTCTGTCTCCCTTTTCTGAATTTGAGTTCATGGGACTAGACTAGTCCACCTGGAGAATCCAAAAAATGTCTCCATTTTAAGGTTATTAACCTTCATCATCTGTGAGTTCCTTTGCCATAGCAGGTAACATAGTCACAGGTTCTGAGAGGAAATTATTCCACATACCACACTAGGTTTGAGACAAATGATCAATGAAAGCCTTAGATCATCTGATTTGAGTTCTCTGTCCACAGAATTCGCATTTGGTTATTTCCTTTCTATTGTTTTGTTATTTGAATTTCTAACTTTGGGTCTGTGTTTCGAATCCAAGAGACATGGGAAGGCACTGAGCTCTGTCTAGTTCATTTAGAAGGTACTTCCAGAAATGTTAGGCGGGCAAATACCTCCCAGGGCATTTACCTGGAGGTCTCATACAAGGAGGTATTCACAGGTGTGCCAGATAAGGAAGAGCACCTGGAAAGCCGTTTGGAAGGTGACTGGAAATCAATGGATGGAGTTCCATTATTTAAAACTTAAACCATTAGCTAAACATTTAACAAGGTTAAATAAACTTCTGAGAAAAGAAACATATTGCATGACGAATAGTCATAGCAGAAAGAAAGGATTTTTTTTACAGCAAATGAAAACCACTAAACAGAAGATGTATTGTGTTAGGAGAAATGTTCATTCTTGAGATTATCATCCAATAGAAATTCGTATTTCTTTCCTATAAAATTTATTAAAACAAAAACAATTGAGCTTATTATTTTTTTATGTTTACTAGTGCTTATGAATTTCTTGCTAGGATAATATGTGTTTATCAGATTGTTTTCTTCTTTTAGAAAATCATTTAAGATTCCCTAGATATAAAGGGTTTTAGAAATAATGTACTTTAATTTCCTGCCCTCTAGTGACAAAAATAACACACTCATGCCTTACGTGAACAAGTTGCATGCTTCAGTATCAGAAAATAAAATTATATTAGAGAATTTGGAGATAGAAAATATGAGAACTTCTGGCTGTCACTAAAGTGCTAAATTTTAGTGTAACAAATATCATTTTTGTTTGGCAAAAATTTTTATTCAGAGTCTGATGCATGATTTTAAAATTATTGGGTAAAAATTGGTGTGTTGTTGCTAGCTACCACTTGGCCATCTTTGACCTGTATCTTTATAATCATAGGGTATACACTATAGAAAACTCTAGTAACAACTAGGAATTTGCTAATTTAATATCTTTAATCTTAAATGTCAGAATTAAAGAAAACTTTATTACTTTATACAACCTGTTTCTTGATAGGTAACAAAATAGAGGAGAAACTATTTACTCAATTTTTAGAAATATTACTTTTGACTTTTATGAAAATTAGGAATTTTTGATTTACAGGTGATGTGTACATTTAATCCAAATGTGTAACCTCCCACCCCCATCAAAAAGCTATTTTATAAACTCAATGCAAAACATCTTACAAATAATGCCATGTTAGAAGTGAGGGATTATGTGGAAGAAAGACATATGATCTGCTCCAAGCAATCATTGTGGAGAAAAAAAGTACATCTGTTAAATTTTAAATAATAAAAATCTCATTAATTTAAGAGAAAATGACTAGAAAGAGAGTCAAGACCAACACTTATTAACACAGCTAATTAAAAGAATGGCAGGAAGTGTTAGTGAAGGGAATAAGAATAAACATTTTGGAATTTTTGTATCCTTACAAATGTTAACTTTATTTATCACAAGTATTCTTTGATGTAGATTTTATCTCAAGTTTTCAAAAGAAGACACTAAAAGAAAATTACCTGATGCCACACAGCTAGCAAATGGAAAAGCAGGATTTGAACCCAAATTAGTCTGACCTCACACTGCCAGGGATTGAAAGTATGTAAGTGTGTGGGATCCCTTGTGGACTTCTGGTCAATACTCCTGCCAGAGTCAACAATTCTCCTCAGAATCTTTCTCTTTTTGCCAGCCCCCATTTGTCACTTTCCAGGCAACCTCCATCAATTGCCAGAGTTTGCATTGAGCCAAACCCTTCCTGCCATGCCTGTTCCTCGCCTGCTGTCTCTCCATCCAAGTTCACACTGGATGCAAAGACAACATGGTCTTCAGTAACGGAACTCATGATCAGAAGGAGACAGTGATAAACACACCTGCTTCAAAAGACGCAGATCTCCCTTAAAGGGAGCACTGAATGTTTAAAGAAAATGTGCTGAAGAACATTCAAGGAAAGAGAAAAGGAGGGACATACTCCATAGACAGCTTTTTAAAAACCAATTCAAAACTGGCACAGGAGCAAGAAATAATGGCAGCAGGGACTTCTGCTATCTGGACATTTGCCAGGGCCCTTTTCCTGCCAAGAATAGAACATCTGAAAAGTTACTGATTTTTTTTTTTTCTTAATGACAGTTTGAGCTCCTAAAAGCCAGAACAAGCAATTAGAGGAACTGCTGCTACTAATATCATTCTGGCCAATAAGAAAGGTTGTAAGTGGCAGGTCTGACTAACGGCAAATGTGTCTTTCTATCACTGCCTCCCATTCTACTGAACTCTTGGCATGAAGACCATAGGGTAGGGTTGGGATGGATGTAGGGAAGGTACTTTTGGAGCTCGGAGCACTTCACTAGCAGGAGTGGGGAGGGCTGGAGAGATATTAAATGGGAAGAGAGAATGGCTAAGACACTCTTAACCTATTTAATGTATAATAACAGTAATCTTAAACAAAAGAGGAGCAAACCTCACTATATCTTCTTTGTACCTACTCTTCCCTAAAGAACCTGTTGTCTGGATCTACAGTTTAGGCTGGGCTATTGGAATGGTGGCTTAGGTATGTCGTGGCCTGGCTTACCTGGTGGGGTCTGTCCAGGAAATTATCTACCATTTATTTCCACAAGAAGATATATTCTGTGCTCCAATTAGTCAAACTTTCCAATACATTTTTGGAATGCAATCAAGTTTTAAATTGGGAACGGCTGTAGCTCCTTATTGGCATTCCTGTGTGCCAATGCATGTAATCCTATTTAGAATGTAGTTTAAGAAATCATTCGGCAAAAATTTGAAATTCATGTATACTAAAGAAAGTAATGATTTTTATGAAATTTTGGGGGTACTGGGAAGATGCATTGGTTGGGGCTGGTATTTCTGGGTTAATAGAGGAGACTACCTCCATGCAAAATAATGCTAAAGGCCAATTATAATTTCAGAATACTGAATAGCACGTCTATTTTAGTTCAGAGTTTCTTTATGTAGCTATGGGACTGACTTTAATTCTGTACTTTGGGGAAGTTCTCATTTTTTTTTCTTCATAAGTTTACCATCCATTAATCTCACACTCCTTCCTTTCACTCACTGGCTCCGATTGCTGTGGTTTTTGGCTTAGACTTTCCCATAGTACATAGCTGTGGTTGTCAAAATTATGTGCAATGGTTTAAAAAATTCACAGGGAGATGTATAATGTTAAAGGTTATATTTTGTCACATTACATGCTGGGTTTCTAAGCATTATATTAAAGAAACAAAAGACTCATTACTAACCTCTAAACCACAGTTTTTATTATATACCTTTTATTTTATGCACTTTCATTCTTTTTCATCTGACATCTGCTGACAATCTGTTTGTCAGTTAAATATGAATTATATACTTTCTTTTAGTGTTGTCTATTGATGGGTTTTGCTGCTTCCAAGCAAGAATATTTTTCTCCCAAACCTTTTCATTTAGGTAACATTATACTTCTTTCAGTTGGAAGTGTAAGTGCCTTTTTCCAAAATCCTCTGAGAAGACAGAGTTACATAGACTGGAAGATCTTGCAAGACCCAAAGCATAACCTCAAAGGGGGTACCCCTACAGCCTTCCACTTATAGTTGCTTCACTGGGTCAAGTTATCTTCAGAAAGTAATTGTTTAAATTTGCCACTTATAGGAGAAAGAAAGCCCTAAGTCATTAGGACAACACAGTTTTTCATAACTGGTCTTTAGCTATTATTTGTAGCTTCACTTCCAGATGCTCTTGTCCATTCTTCTCCTCATTCTTTTTTCTGTCTAGTGTCTCCATATCAGTCTTTGCACATTTCCATCATAGCACTTAGTGATATCATGTTTTGTGTTTTCTGTTTAAGTGGTGTTTGGCTGGGCACCATTGCTCCTAGCTAGACTGCAACCTTCTTAAATGCAGAAACCATGCTTTATTCCCTTTTGTAGCATGGGGCTGTATTCACAGTATGTACTTAATAGATGCTAGGTCACTAAGAAACATGAAGAAAGATGCTATTTTCTAGGAAAAGTAATATTAATTTATTTGTACCTATTAATTCGATTATAGTTTTTGTCAGAGAAACAAGAAGAGATTAGGGTTCTAAGAGATACAATTGAAATAGAATGTATAATATTTGATGGCATGTGTGAGGAGAGGAGAGAACTTTTCTTATTCAGATAACCAGGTGCAACTCAGGAAGGACAAGCCAGATAGGATCTCCTAGTAGTTGCTTTCGGCTATTGGAAATAGCATAAGGGCAGAGTGGGTTGGCAGGGTGTGGGTACCCTGAATGGAAGGAGGATTCTGAAATGTAAAGTAGGAAAAGGCAACCAAAGAGGACCTTACCAACTTCACAGTTTTATCTTGATCTAGTCCTGTCTGCCTGCAGTCTTTCTTTGTTTTGTTTTGTTTTTACCAAGTTTTGTTTTAGGGTATAGTTGGTCAGAAAGCCATAGAAGATGGGGACACCTGGTGTCTGTGCTTATATGTATTCAAATAAAGCAACTGAGGTGGCAGGCAAGATGGCGGGACAGATGGTCGACCTTTGGATGCCTTTGAAGAGGTGGACTGGGCTGCCCTCTTCCACTTCCTATTTCTCCCGGTAAGTTTATGCATTTGTCACGGTGTGAAAAAGGTATGAAAACAGTGTTATGGAGGATCCTTTAATAGGGTTTGAAAGCAGAAATAAAATGATACTCCATAAAACTGTGAACTTCAAATATAAGAAAATGCTAAACTTGGATCATACTCTGGCATGGATATTATTACTATGTATTCATTGTGAATTTGAAGTCCTGGGGTCAAATACATGTGTTTGGTATGTAACTATGTGGTTGGCAAAGATAGGGTGGGAAGGCTGCATGTTAGGGCACACTGAAAATTGCCAGCTGTCTTTAAATGAAGGCAGAGAACAAGCCTCTGGTGTCCCACGCTCTCCCCCATGAAACTTCTGATTTGTAGAATTCTATGAGGCTTTTCGAGATGGGAGAAGCATTCCCTTGAATTTCTACCTGTGGTATCTCAATGAGATGTGGCTGGGATATAGGAGAACTGGTGTGAAGGGACGTAGGGACTCTGGGGATAGACAGCAAAAGCCCTAAATTCTAATCCATGGGGCACAATAGTTTAACCAGAAAATGATGCTCGGTACCAGTGAAAGTCACTGAACCACCATCTTGTTGGGAGGCCTGACAGCTGCTCCTTTACATTAGATGTTTATGAAATGGAGTCAGTCTACTCAGCCTCCTACTTATAATTATGAGCAATCTATAAAGCACGTATTTCTATGGAGAGTTTCTTAAGGCCAATAATTTAGCTCTTGCTGCAAAAGCCAGAAAGCAGCCCTGTGCTTCTACATTTTAGTGTTCTGAAGAGGAAAATACACAGAGCCATATGTTTTGTTCCTGGATTGAAATGGAAAATGATTCCCATGCTGAAGAAGAAGCAGTGTACTTCATTGAGGGCAGAATGTGTGAGTTATGTCATTCCTTGCAACCTGCTATGAGGCTTAACAGGAGATTGCTTTCTGGATAGAATGCCATCAGAAGGGAAGCAAATCCCTCTGGATAAATTCGTTTTGTGAACCTAACTACAAAGATTGTATGACATTCAATTAATAAAAGCTGACTTCAGTAGTGCACAGTTGTATCAGTTTGGTGTTAGATCTTTTGGAAACTGTTTCAACTCTTACTGAATGATGAAATGTGTGCTTTTCTTATCCCTGAGCAAACAAAGTACCTTGGAGGGTGGCCAGGACACCTAACACTGTGGCATACACAAATGTGACAATGGGACCTGTTGGCAAATGCCACAGCTGTGGGTCAAAGACCTAAGGATTATTTCCCTGTCTGACTTTTAGTTACTAAGCTTTTAAAATAAAGCCCACCTTGGAGGTCTTCAATCGTTAGGAGATCACACCTAAGTTTCACTGGCACTAACCAGAGAAAGAACTGAGAGATCAACACCAAATGCTTGAGAACACATTTAATATACTATATAAAAGAGTTATAATGAAATAGATGCTGAATTGATTTTCCTACGAATTATAACATTGGAATGAGGGCTGAACTACAAGAATAAGCTGTAGGAAAGAAACAGAACATGAGGGAGGGGAGGGGAGGTGATGGGTATTGAAGAGGGCATCTTTTGGGATGAGCACTGGGTGTTGTATGGAAACCAATTTGACAATAAATTTCATATATTAAAAAAAAAAAGAAACAGAACATGTGAATGCAAAGTAGGTACTCTATTACTTAATCTGACACTCAAAACATCATAAAACGTATTTAAAATCTCAAGCACCCCTGGCTTCAGTTTGTCAGTCCACTCCCTCTGAGTAAAATACAAACACACACACACACACACACACACACACACACACACACACAACTGTGGCAGAATAAACGTCACTTTATCCAACTTAATATATTATCCAGGTAAGGATAGCCTTCCATAAGCAGAGGTAAGAGAGAAAAATGAGAAGGGAGCATTTTCAAAGGATGCCATTGAGATGATATCCTTGTGAACGTACTTGTTTTGACTGAGCCAAAGATGGAGCAAAGCAACAGAATGGAAGAGACTGGTAGTTCTCAAATTTTAGGGCATCAGAAGAGAGCTTGTGAAAACACAGATGGCTGTGCCCCACCCCAAAATTTCTGATTCTGAATTTTTAATTTAGACCTTTCTGATTCTGACCTTTTGGCCTAGAGATAGGTCTGATTAGCTGCCTGGCTTTGCAGATTTTGCTTTCTCTCTCCAGACCTAAGACATTCCTCTACCTTCACCACAAGGGGTTGTGGGAGGATGAGTCTGGGACCCAGGGACCAGGCAAAAGAGCATAAAAAAAGCTGAAAGAGGGAGAGAGATCCAGGGAGAAGGGACTGGGTGCCTACTCAGGATGAACTTCCTACAGTTAAAAAGGCAACCAGTGTTAACTGTTTGGTATTTATTTGATATGTTTGGTATCACCTTCTGAATTTTGAAGTGGTTGTTATAAGATTGTGTCCTTTTATTTCGGAATTTTTTTTTCTGCACGATTTTCTAGACACTGACAAGATTAAATACACATTTCTAAAACAAAATATTTTCTCTTCTGCTAGATAGGCAAATGCCTATTGAATTTCTGCTGCTGGTTGCTGGGGAAGGCTTTGGATTGTTGATGTGTTTTGATTGGACCCATCAGTCTCAGCATTAACTCCATGTTCTGTGGAAAAGCCTCTCCTACCTGAAGCAAGTAGATTTCACCACAGGGCTGCATCCTGCACAACTCCAACTTGCTGCAGTTCTATGGGCAGAATGTTTTTCACTATTTCCTGAAAATCTAGTTGCTGTGATGTCCTCTTCTCTTCATTCCCATCTATTTTCTTTCAGTGTGGGTAAAATACCTTCATATCCCCAATACTACACTGTATAATAATGAACCTGAGTTTAAATACGTGAAATTTTTTTTAAAAATTGATGAATCACTGGGCTCTACTCCTGAAGCCAATACTACACTGTATGATAACTAACTTTGAATTTAAATAAATAAATTTAAAAAGAACCCTCTGATAGCAAACTAAAAAAACTAAATTACAATGAAAATCTACAGCCAAAATGGAAGAAAATAGCTCAAAATGACTAAGTATCATCTCTAATCTATGTCTGGTTTCACAGATGAGAAAACAAGGGCCCTGTAAATATCCATTAAATACATTTAAGACTTATCTATAACATAATTTCAATAGGTATATAGTATACATCCTATATATATAGATATATATATAGATATAATAATTGATTTAATGAATTCCATCTTGTAGGAATTTACTTTTTTTTTTTTTTTCAAAATCACCATTACGGGCAATTCTCCATACTACTACTATTCATCATAGAGGTGAGATAGTGCTAATTTTATGTGATGGACCAGAACTTCAATATTCTGTTAGCAATGGGATTTTAGAATACCACATTTAAGGCATCAGTAGTCAGTAACATATAAAATATACATAATGTTTATTTCTACACTTTTTATATAAGAATTACCCTTCATTAGGTGTTCAATCTGAGGCAGGTACTGTGCTAAGTGACCAGTACATAGTAGCTCATGTAATCCTTGTACCTGTCCCAAGACTTAGGTTGGATGATTATTCCCAAGTGGCCATATAAGGAAACTGAACTTGACCATGGCTAGAAGACTTGCCCCAGATGCACAGGTAGTAAGAGGTAGATTGAAGTGCTAACTCAGGTCACCTAACATTAGAGCCACTGTCATGGTGTCTCTTCTTTCCGTGAAGATAATGAAGCAGAGTCATTAGCAGGGAAGAAATGGAAGTACATGACAATGAGAACATGATCAGAGGGAGAATTCTTATGAGGTAATTTTTTTTCCATTTTCATATTATTTTTAAGAAAATATAGGTATTATATTAAGAAATCAATAGTTTAGATGTTTTGAATACATTTAAATGAATATTAATGTTATTTATTAAAATGTTAATAATTCATTAAGTTATAAATTTAAACATAAAAAGATTTAAATATCAAAAATATAAATTTCAATATCAACCTTCCAATTAAAGGCAAATAATTGCATTTTTCCCAGCTGTGGAATTACTGGGTCAAGGAGTGTTGGTTACAAATGCAGGAATTTCCCAAATGAATTCTGAAACTGGCCTAGTACATGGAGGGCAAAGGGAGACCAAGACACCAGATTGGTAGTTAGCAGATTTAATAAGCGAGGGAGCTTACATACTTATCTTGGGTGCCACAAGATAAGTAGATCTCCATACCCATCTGCCAGATCTTAAAAGTTTATACACAGACAGATCTTAACTGGGTTCAGTCCTCTATCTAGAAATGTATGGTCTCAACACCACATTACTCTCTTGAGTTTGCATCCTTGAAACTGGCTCCTACTATGGGAACAGTGGGCAGAATTGTACACTTCAAGGACAGGGGAGAGGGTGAGGAGTCTCCAATTGTTCGGGTCTAGCTCATGGGTCAACCCACAGCCACGCTCTCTCAACGTCCTCCTCCAATAAGGGGATAGGTACAATTTTAATTTTTTAAGTATTTATTGCCAAATTTTCCTTCAAAAAGTTTCTAGCAATTTGTTTTCCTTCTAGTCTTTCTTCCTGATACTCTTGTCATATTGGAAGTTACGTCTCTCTTAGTTCCTTAAAACACCTCTTTTAAAGAAAATTCCTCATAAATACCTCTTAAAATTTTTTGTTTTAATTCTGTGCCCATTTAATAGTGGAAACTGATCTTTCCTGGTTGCTTTAGTTTGAATTTTTGTGATTAACTATAAGGTTTAATTTTGTTGATTATATCTACTGGTACTTGTTCTTTTGTGAATTTCCTATTCTTTGGCTTTACTAAAATTTCTATTGAGGTGTTTTATATATTTTATTCTTATAGAGTTGTATGAGCTTTTCCTATATGGAAGATATTAACCTTCAGTTTGACATATATATTGCAATCTCCTCTCCCCACCCCAGGTTTGTTGTTTGCATTTTGATTTTATTTCTAGTGTTTTGTCATATAGTAGCTTTATGGTTTTAGCAGTCAAGTGATCTATCTATTCCTTTTATGAATTTTGCTTTTGTGCACATAGTTGATTTCTGGTAGCTCTTTTACTGAGATCGCTCAAGCCTTCAGTGTATGTTCATTTAAATAATTGCCTTGTCATAGATAATGTTTGGGGGGAACATTCTCTCATTAAAATGACCCATCAGTTTTCTTTCTAAGGTTCCTGTGTCTGCTCTTCTCAATGAGGTTCACATTTATTAATTTCCTTACAAATGCTCCAATTCCCTGTTGGTCCCAGCAGCATCTTTTTGTAGAGCAATGAACAATTGCTATTCTGCTAAAGCTTGCTGCCTCAAAGTCATTTTCAGATTATAAAAAAAAAAAAGAAGAAGAAGAAGGAATTTAGTTTAACAAGCTGGACCTCTTTTGGTGAAGATTAGAGACAGAATCTACACAGCTTTTTCTGAAAGGTAATCTTGCCTGAGAGAAATGATAATGACTGAAATAAAAGGCCTCTCTTGCATCTCCTGTGGGCCCTCAGTGCATTTTAATCCTAATTACAGAAGAAGTCCAAGAGAGCCTTTCACAGAAGGAGCCGATTATAACCACAGCTCCATATGGAACACATTGAGGGTTACAGATGCAGCTGTTGAGCATTATAGCATGAGACACACATTGGAAATGTCTCTATATGAAGCATACATTGAAAAATGCTTTATTAAACTCAGCTGTTTGGGAGTCCTTTGGTGTTTTTAATACGAGGGGACAGATTTTTTTTTAATACCAGGAGGTCCCTCTTATTCCTTTAAGGCTTGCTTATGCAATTTTTATGCATTGATATTGCATGAAACCATTTGAATTGTTAGAGTGCCCTGGTTGTATCCCTGATAGAGAGCATGGGACTCAGTTTTAGATCCTTATCTTTGGGCAGTGGGCTTGACTTATTTTTGACTAGGGGGAAATGAGAAAATAGAAATTCAGTGGCTTCTAACTTACATATTGCTGGGGGCTGATGAAGCACATGGTAAGGGCAAGAAGTGAAAGGGCATTGGGGATGAGCACAAATATCACCAAAGTCTACCTGAGAACAAGATGGCGTGCTAACTGGCATTCACAACAGAGAGATCAAGACCAGGGAAGACAAGAAACTGTTTGTTATTTCAAAACCGAGATAAGGTTTTGGTGTTGGCTTGGCAGCAAAATATGAGTATTTTAATGGTAAGGGTTTTGTCTCCTCTTACCAGTCTAAGTTGCACACAATTTTGCACCAGTAATAACAAAGCACAGCAAAAACCAAAACCAAAGCAAACAAATAGGAGAGAAAAAACACATCACTGAAATCTAGAGATAATCTCACATTCCACTTTAGCTAATATTTTCTGTTCCCACCTTCATTCAGTTTGACTCTTGAAAGCTGTGTGGTAATAAGTGTTAGTCACAACTCCAAGGTGAAGCTGGATGCACATGGAGAATAAAATAGCCAATATCCTGAATGCCCTGCTTTCCCCCTGGCTGCTCAATGTACTAGCAGATTCAAGAGGGAGATAGGCAGAGAGGACACCCATGCATAGCAGCCATGACCAGGAGAACAGAGTGGTTGCTGTCAGCCCTTCTGAGTCCTTGGAGGGATACTATACCCAGGGGAACATTTTATTTTGCTTTGAGGTTTTGGACCCTAAACCCATTATAGTGTCTGCATCAATTTGGCACCTGGGAATGTCATGAATGATTTGTTCAAATAAGGCAGGCCTTGGATGATGCCTCTTTCCCTATGCTACCTGCTCCCTACTTGTCATTCTTGGATAGGAAGGGTCATATGAAAACTTCCCAAATACAAAGTGATTTCCTAATTATAGGTTGGGACATTTCCAAGTAGTCTTGAGATGCATTGCTATCTTTGGTTTATAGAGTCACAGCTGAGAGACATTTGAGAATGGAAGGGGCATACAAGACCCCAAAACAGTTGTGCCTGTGGCCCAGAATATTGTGATGCCACCAATTTCCAAAACATGAAAAGATGAGCTTATAAGACAGGCAGTTCAGATATTTTATGTTAATCAATGAGAAAATGATGGTATTTTATTTTGGTGATAGTTATAAATGGTAAGGCAGGGAAAGATATTCTTACACAGGTATTAAACAGCTAAAGTAACTGTAGAGATTCTAGCCCAAAAAACCTTCTGGCTTTGAAGAGGAGGTGGTAAGGGGCTTGGATGGTGAATAAACCTTTAGGGTGGAACTCATGAGAAAATTTTTTTATTCATAAGAATCATATAGTTTTATATACAGTGCATTTTCCAGAAGCAGATAGGACAGCAGAAAGGATAAGCTGTAAATATTAAGCTACATATTACTAAATACTAGGAACAAAAGAGAAAGAGTGAGATTTGAGCACTTGACCAATGTTTGTAGAGCATCAACTAGATACCAGGCTCTGCTCTAGCTATGTGGAATATATCAGTGAACAAAACTGACAAAGATTTCTATTTTTATAGAATTAAATTCTTGTGAGTACAATACATGTAAAAGTAAGTGAATTCTGAAATATGGTAGAGGGCAATGAATATTATGGAAAAAAGTGGAACAAGACAGTGGGGTTCAGGAATGTTAGTGGGGAAAAGATTAGGGTGCTAAGGTGGTTGGGTTCTGGTGAGAGGTCTCTTTCTGGCTTACAAACGGCATTCTCTTTTTTATATCCTCACATGGCAGAGAAAGAGTGAACTAGATCTATCTTTTCTTTAAAAGGTACTATTCCCAACATAAGAACTCCACCCTTATGACCTCATTCAAACCTAATTACCCTCTAAAACCCCCACCCCCAAATGCCATAACATTGGGAGGTAAGGTTTCAACATATCAATTTTGGAAGGACACAAACATTTAGTCCGTAGTAAGGGGTTATTCTTACTTTTGGATGAAAACATGATTCCTCATTTAAATTGGGAAATAGAATGGCAGTGATTCCAGAAGTAAAGAAGGTGTATCAGCAAGTACAGTGATACACCATGTAGATGACTCATCCCACAGGAGGCAGTCCTTCATTGTGCACTATTTGAATGTGAGTGGCTTGAACCACCTATTGGCTTGCTGAACCCTACACTGATACCCCTTCATTGTACCATCTCATTGTATATTGGGGAATTGTTCTTCTAGACCCATTCTTTATGCTTCAGCATGCTTCCCTGAATCTACTAAGCCAGAAACTATGAGGGTGAAGCCATTTAACAAAGTCTCTAGATAATTCTGATGCATATCCAGGTTTAGGAAACATTAGTTTTTACTTGCTGTGGCCTTGGAGTAAATATTGTTGAAATAATATCTTGAACCATTTCGGAGACTTCTGGAAATAGTATCAAAGAAACATTTTTAGGACACTCAAGTAGATCAATTAAAGCCACAGCAAGGATTGGAGAAGTGACTGAGAAAGATAAAGCTTTAGTAGGTCAGTGATCATGGGTATCACTTGTTAAGACCTAGGAATATGCAGACAGCACTAATTTAAATGTTACCTTTACTCTGTAATTGATCTCATTTGTTAAAATTTGTTCCTAATTAATATATGTCTTTGGAAACTTAAAAATTGAACTACTAAGTAAAACTGAATCTTTTATAAAAATGAATATTACGTTGGAATAAAAACTGAGAATTATATAGTACTTGATAGAAAAATATATTCTATGTAACTTACTGACTTAAAACTTCTTAAAAAGATCATTTTAAGATATCTTTGATATGATTATTGACAGTATCTCT